>NC_090819.1:134343305-134634122 GCF_000390325.3 Nicotiana tomentosiformis
GAAAGAAAGAAAGATGACAGATTTCTCTAGATAGTAAATAATAAATATACATAAAATTTACTTACTATTTATCTATTTACTATTTATTTACTATACGTAAAATATACATTTATTAAGAAATGTTAAACACCGTTAATTTTTATTTGCAATGATTGTTACCTAGATAGCCTCAAATGCTATCTAGATGTTTTTATTATATACATAAAATTTACTTTTATTTTATGTATATTTACTATACATTGACTTCCCTTAAAATAAAATAATCTAATAAATATATATTTATTTTATGTCAACGTATAGTAAATATTATGTATATAATAAAAAATCTAGATAACATTTGAGGTTATCTAGATAAAAATCATTGCAAATAAAAATTAGCGGTGTTTAATATTTCTTAGTAAAATGTATATTTTACGTATGGTAAATAAATACTAAATAGATAAATAGTAAATAAATTCTATGTATATTTACTATTTGCTATCTAGATAAATCTGTCATCATTATTTCTTTCAGTAAACAAGAAAATAAATGGAACATGTATTTTGTCAGATCTTAGATTTCTGTTAAAATTTTTAATGTGTTTAGTGTTATGACTAAAAGTGCACCACTTTGTTAAAGTAAATGGACTATTAGTGCTCTATGTGGAAGAATATGTATGACTTTGAGTCTAAAGCCAAAAATAATGTATGGTTTTGGGCTTTTTCTCACTACATTACAAGCCTTTACCCTTTTTGTGAATTAATTCCCTCTTTTGAACCCGTCTCTCCTTGAACGATTAAGAATGAGGCTAAAAGCCTATGTGGGGGTTGTCGGTATTACTTGGAAATTGGTAAGGTTGTACATTGTGTGTAGAAATAAATACCTCAAAGTTGTTTTTATGAAGATATTCAAGCTTCAAAAGAAAAACAAAAGAAAAACATCCGTATAAAAAAATATTGTATGGAGTCTTGTAAAAACTGAAGAGATACTTTGAGGTGGTTCTATGTCGGTAACTAGAGGTCAATAAGGGCTATGTGGTTTAAAAAGAAGCATAATGTATGTAGCGTTCAAGGAGGGAACATTCACTATAATTCCGAATATTCGTCCAACCTGTCCCGAAGCCTACTGTATAACCCTTAAAAAGTCCTTTGTGATATACAACAAATTATTCTTGAGATAACAATGAGTTAAAATAAGGGCAAGCATATGGACTGATACTTGTAGCACTTAGCCTTCTTTCTGAGTGCAAGAGTGTTTGATTGTATCCCTGTACATAATTGATGAGGTGGGGATTTTCTTTGATGAGAGCACGCATGAATTACAAGATTTAGTAGAAGTAGGATACAAGTCCATATCTAGCTGTGGGTAGCACTCTGTCATTGCTCTTGAGGCTCGAAGTTTACAAACTGATTATTCAAATTGTTAAATGATCTTTGTCTTCAAAGAAGGGTGAATAAAAGAAGTTACATGCTTTTTAGCTAACAGTCAGCGCCATCCATAGTCACTACTGCTTTGTGATCTGTCGGAAGTAGATTAGTATTTGATAGGTTGACTTTGTTTTAGTTACTTGAAGGCAAGCATGAGTCTAAGTTGGGGGTGTTGACGTGCCGTAGAATTACGACACTTTTTATACTAATTGTATTGACTTTATCTCGTTTTTAAAGCATTGTAAGACATTTCTTGTGTAGTTTTGGTGGTTTGCAGGAGATGAGACTTGAAGAACTAAAATCATAAGAGAAGTTGTCAAATAGCTATGAACGAATGCAAATGTAGCTGATATGCAATCGCATAACTGATACGCGGGTCGCAGAAGTATCGCATAATGAATCAGTTTGTTCCAGATATTGATCGCCATGTATGCGATCAAGTATGCGGTCCCATAACTATTATGCGGACCGCATACCGATCGCACAATAATAAGAGGAATTATGTGAAGAATGATATGCAATGGATTATGTGGTCGCATAAGTGATATGCGGGCCGTATAACTGAAATGTGAAGGAAAAGGCTAGACGATTGTCAACCGATTTTGCGATGGAAATTAATTTCTGCGGACTGCGAATGCCTTCTGCGGCCTGTTCTGCAGTCGCAGAATATCTCTGAAGGGTATTTTTGTTAGGTTCTGACCACCACTTTTAGATCATTATAAATAGAATGATTAGGGTTTTTGTGTCAGATCAGGTCTGACAGAAGGAAGCTACACTTAGAGCATCGAATGCACCATTATTTTGGAAGCTTGGGAGATAAAATCCAAGACTTTGTCTATAATTGTAAGCTTCATGACTTTATTTATTACATTGTTTTTGTATTCTAGTAATGAGTAGCTAAGTTAAAATACTAAGGTTGTGAATCCTATGTGAGTGTAATGTTAATGTGTATTCATCAGTGAATGTTTATATATTGTTTAGTCGATTTCTATTCATTTCTCATGCTTCATTGTAGTTGATGGTTGCAAACATTGACTAGTGCCAATTCATTCTATCTTTACTTGGGAAAGTAGGTTAGAGTTTGGTAGAATTGAATAGCATGAACTCAGGGCTCTAAACCTTGTTTTATAGAATCTCTTAGGGATAAGTGGGTTCTACTTGGCATAAATTAGTTGTTCCTAATGATCACTTCTTTTATATTTGGGAAAATCATAAAGAGGAACTACTATCTAATTATTGGAAAAAATTGGTTAGTAACGCAAGGATCGTTTCCATATCAACGGGCTTTCCGTTAAAAAATTATAAAATATGAAAACCATTAGCATGACATTCCATTGATGGAGACACAACCTTGGTTTCTTAATCAATTTAATCAAATCATATCAACGAAATAGCTGTAACGACCCGACCGGTCGATTTGCTTTCTAGAACCACATTCCCCTAAATAAGACTTTCCGTAAGTGCTTTTACTGTTTTATGACTTGCAGGGATGGTTGGTTCGGGATTTGGAAGGGTTCAGTTTGAAATCAGAATACTTGGTTCCTTCAGTTGGCCTTAAAAGGATAAGTGTGACTTCGGTCAACATTTTGAGTAAATGACCTCAGAATCGGGATTTGACGGTTCCAATAGGTTAGTATGATGATTTCGGATTTGGACGTATGTTCAAATCGGGTTTGAATTACCAGGGAGCATCTTGGCGCCTAATAGTGAAAGCTGGTTCTTTGACGGTTTTATAAGTTCTTTAAATTTGGTTTGTAGCGGGTTTTGGTAATATCGAGGTCCAAATGAAATTCCGAGACCGGGAATAGTTCTGTAATATTATTTAAGACTTGGACGGAAAATTTGGTGTCATTCCGAATAGTTTAAGTACGTTTTGGCGCATTGGGAGTAAATTGAAGAACTTGAAGTTCATAAGTTTGATTCAATTGGTTTTGGGGTGTGATTCTTAGTTTTAATATTGTTTCGGGTGTTCCGAGAGTTTGAGCGGGTCCGTTTTATGATTCCAAACTTGTTGGAATGTTCGGACAGTAATCGGACGAGGCTCGGAACAAGTTGGAAATTGGGAGAAACGGCTGAAGCTCCTAGCTGCTGTCATGATCGCACATGCGCTTGGCCAGCCGCAGGTGCGACCTAGCAGAAGCGAGCCAGAGCTCGCAAAAGTGTCCAAGGAAGGGCAGCCGAGGATCCGCAGGTGCGCCCCAACCTCCGCAGAAGCAGGATCGCAGAAGCGGGACCCCGTCCGCAGAAGCGGAGCCAGCCTACGTCTGCACTTCTGCAGAAGAGGACTTTGGTCCGCGGAAGCGACAACGCAGGTGCGGTCCTACGACCGCAGGTGTGAGACCGCTGGAGGCAATGAGGTCTCTTTTAAAACGGGACTTAGTCATTTTGGCTCATTTAATTCCATTGTTGGGAGATTGTTGGAACTCTTAGACAGCGGATTTCACCTAGCATTTTGAGGTAAGTAATTTCTATACAATGTGTGTTAAATACATAGTTTATGGGTAGATTATAACATGTAAATTAGTGACAATTATGGGTTTAGATGAAAACCTAGATTTTTGATAAAAATGAGATTTAATCATGAAATTCGTTATGGAATCTAGTAAAAATTATATATTTGAGTTCATGAGGTTATCAGTAACAACTTTCTTCAAATATTTTCGGAATCCAGGCATGTGCATGTGGGCCTGGGGGTTAATTTTAAGAATTTTGGAAATAGGCTTGGGAAATCAATTGATAGTTGGGATATTAACTTTCAAGCGTGTATTAATTATTTTAAATAACATTTGACTAGTTCGAGTCGCTTGGCGTCAAATTGAGGGTTTGGGCACAATTTTGGACCGGAAGGTAGGCCTAGAGACGAAGTAACTCTCTTTTCTAACCTTGTAAGAGGGAATTAACTCCATAGGTCAACTTAATGATTATGTACTTCTATTTGTGGAGGGGGCTACGTACGTACGAAGTGACGACAGTTCGTGCGTAGCTACTATTCATGCTTATGTCCGGGTAGATTTAGGCTTACACCATGTTTTTGTTAATACCATTACTTGTTTATGCTTACTAATTGTTTGGATTAAAGCGGAGGTTGAGGATTTAAATATTTTAAAGGTTCCTAGCTGAATTTCTTACTTTGAAAAAGAACTGAGAAATATTATGATACTTTGAGAAAATCTATATTCAACTGCTTCGCAAGTATATTCCGCGAGTGGGGTAAATTTCCACTACTCTCATGGGAGCGGGTCGTTCGCCTCGACAGGTTGATCGATGTATCTATGGTTCGGACCGTTCGACCCTTGATAGTGCATAGTATATTTATATGTATATTTGGATCAGGCTATACGTCCTCGGGATAATTTGTGCGTAAAGATATTGGAAACCCTTTATATTTAATATTGTTCCGTGGACTTGAAAGGTGAAAGTATTAGACGAGAGAAATGACTTGGTTCTCACTTGAAATGAAAGAATTGTTTACTTATCTTCCTACTCTGAGTTCTATAATCATTTTATATATCATGTTTAATTAAAACTTCATACTATTATATTTTTGGCCCATCGTAAGTGTCGAAGTCGACCCCTCGTAACTACTCCTTCTAGAATAGACTAGATACTTACTGGGTACATGTTGTTTATGTACTCATGCTACACTTCTGCACTTGATGTGCAGGATCTGAGGCAGGTGCATCTGGTTATCAGTCCGGCGCGCACGCTTGAATTATCGTCCGAGACCACACGGTGAGCTGCCCTTTCGAGCCGTTCAGCAGCAGCCAGAGTCTCTCTTTTGATTTATTTTCTGTCTATTTTATTTTAGACAGTGGAGTAAAGATCTTTTGTAAATTTTACTAGTAGCCCACACACTTGTGATACCAGATCTTGGCACACGCTAGTAGACTTGTGATTTTGGATTTATTTTTATGATTACGATTTGCACTCAGTTGATTTTGTTTAATTATTTTACATATGTAAATTCCTAAATCTTTTAACAATGAGGAATGTTATTCACCTAGCAAGCTTATTTAAAATAGGAAACCACTAGACTGATCAGTGTTGGCTTGCCTAACAATGGTATTGGGCGCCATCACAGCCTATAATGGAATTGGGTGGTGACAACTTTTATTGATAATTCACAATTACAACACTCACTTTTTAAGCTATCGGAGTAGGATTACGATTTAAGTCAAGTTTCACACTACTCAAGTAACCTTTTCACATATATTTTCTGTGGGATTCGACCCCAACCTAGTTGGGTTACTATATTTGATATTGACCGCCTTACACCATTTATTTAGGTGTAATTTGAGCGTATCAAATTTTTAACTAACTTCATAATAGGTAAAAATCATTCAATACATAAGCACAACAAGGTATTTAATCCACACTTTAAATATGAATATTCCAACAAACAAGATTTAAATACTGGAAAAAATACCACACACTTAGATATTCAATACAAAGCAAGGAAATGAAGAATTGAAAATACATGAGTAAGAAATTCTCAACCAAAAGCTCCAAATCTTCAAGACCCAAGTGTGTGTGCAAGACCCCTAGCTCCAAAAATGCCAAAAGTTGTCGAGGCTGCTTCCAGATGCCAAAAGATATGTTTTCAATAAGGTAGGTTGTGTATTTGTGGGTTTGGAATTAAAAAATGTAAAATGACAAGTCTGTTCAGAGATGGAGGCTGTAGGCCGCACCAGCGGAATAAATCATCGCAGGTGCGACTCCGCAACAGAGAACCTACGCAACATGTGGGAAATTTCCTTCTCCGCGGATGTGGACCAATAAGCGCAGAAACGCATATGCAAGAGCGGACTTACTCCGAAAACGTGCCTTCGCATATGCGAATGGACCAGCGCAGATGCGATCCCAGAGAAGCTGGTTATTTCGCAGATGCAAGTCTGCTGAAGCGGAAAATCTCACGCACGTGCAGTATCATTGGGAGCAGTTTTGCATATGTTCAACCATTTTTGCTCAATTCCACTCCATTTGGTCTCAACTATCTTCAAGACTCATTGCACCTGAAAATCTAACAATGAACACCATAATTCACCTCATTTCATAATTAAAGGATACAAAAACAAATGAAAAGAGACTAGAATAAATGGTAAAATCACCACTTATAAATAACCTGTGCAGCAGACTAGCAATAGAAACAATAATAAAATATAATAGAGAATCGTACAAGAACAAATATGCCAATTAGTAAAAGAATCATTAGAAGAAATTACGGTCAATATTCCTCAATATCACAACCAATCATTTCCTTATCACGATCACCATCAAACCTAAGGTAGTAAATCTAGAACTTTCATAGCGTGGGAAATTTACTCAAAATATCAAGTCAAATAGCACGGCAATACTCTTCATGCATTTATCTTATTCTCACCAAATATACGTATAACAGTACCAACCAGGTGAAACAAATGCCAGTAACCATAATAACAAAGTGGGAAATACACAAGTAGCAATAACAAACAAGGTAGTACATATGGATAACGGTAACAGAGTAGGTGGGAGGCATAGAAGTAATGATATCAATTAAGATGGAAGAACATAAATTTCACTAACTAACGTGGTAGAAGGCTTAGATGTAAATATGACTAACATGAAGGAAGCATGATCTTTATAAGCTAAACAAATAGAACGCATGATAATTAACATGATAGAAGGCTTAGATGTAGATATAACAAACACAAGGGAAAGCTTGATCTTTATAAGCTAAACTAATATGAGGCATGGATAACTAACATGGTAAAAGACTTATACGAAAAGTAAAAAAATTAAGATATGACATAGATGTGAATATGACAAGCAAGATGGAAATCATGATATTTACAAGTTAAACAGATAGAAGGCATGGATAATACATCAACAATTGATGTAAAGGACAAAGGCAGAACAACATCATCAAGTCACAAAGAAAACATAGGTGCAACAGTAACAACTCAAGATAAAGGCATGAATGTATACACAAGGAAAAGATATCACAAATCAATATATGATATGAAATCACAGTAACAACTCAAGATAAAGTAAATGAAATGGCACGACATCGCCCTTTGTGCTTAACTCACATGGCATAGAATCACCCTTCGTGCTTTACACTCTTCCTCTCATGGTAATGTATAAGAAATGGCACAGAATCACCCTTCATGCTTTACACTCTTCCTTACCAAACACATGTATATCAATAACAACCAAGGTGGGAAGCATGAATAACATCAAGGAGAGTGATTAAGCGAATATTCCAAATGAACATAAATCGCAGCTTTCAAGCCAATAACAATTCAACAAATCTCAAGAATCTCATTGTTCAAGTATCTCAACCAATCTAAAAAAAATTATCTTCAACTCAAGTATAGAATTCAATATCTCAAGAATAACGGTCGTAGAATTGTATTTGTGATTAAGTATAATGATGACCAAACTTAGCACATCAATAATTTCACAAAAAGTCAGTAAAATTTTAATCAAGTTATAATAAGCTAAATCATGATTTCTAGAACTTAACTTCATATTCATCTGAATCTAGAAAATCAAGTAAAACGCGAAACAAGAAAGTCACTTAATCCTACAAGGTACAAATAATCGTATAATCTACCCCCCCCCCTCAAAGCATGATTAACCCTGGCACATGCATAGACGCTTGTCACCTCATATATGCATTACCCTCGCATGTAGCAAATAATATTAATTAGTAGAAAAAATTCCTCCAATATTGTTAGGAAAGACACTTACTTCAAACAAGCCAAATCGATACACTAGAAGCGCCATCCCGCTCAAATCGACCTCCGAACGGCTCGAAACTAGTGAAAAGCAACTCAAAATCATCAAATAATGTCATAGGAAGCAAACCTAAACAATATAGAATGAATCTTAAATCAATAACTCAAAGTCAACCAAAAAGTCAAACACGGGCTCGCACCTCTAAACCCGACAAAAATCACAAATTCTGTCAACCATTTAACTACGAGTCCAACCATAATAATTTCACTCAATTCCAACTCTGAATCGATGTTCAAAACTAAAAATTCACTTTAGGAAAGTTTAGACAAAACCCCCAATTTTCTCTTTCAAATTCATAATCCAAATGCCAAAATCGACGATAGATTCATACAATATAATCAAACCCGAGTAGAAAATACTTGCCCAATCCATGTAGTGAAATAACTTAAAATCTGAAAATAGAGTACTTATAATAACTGAACCGAAATACTCATCGCGATCGCGGGAATACCTTCGCGATCGCGGGAACACCTTTGCAATTGCAAAGAACATGAATGTTACCGCAACTAAAATACTTTACGTGTTCGCGATACTGGCTGCGCGAATGCAATGACCACAGACTCTAAAGCCTCGCAAACGTAACCTATCTTACGCGGATGCGTGAAGAATTCTTCAGCTCCCACCTGGCCAGTATCAACACTACGCGACCGTGATTCTTCATTCGTGAACACAATGCTCAAGTCCCCATAACTTATGCGAACTTATTCTATCTCTTACGAACGCGAAGCAAATATTTCCCAGCTCCAGACTTTACCTTATGCGATCGTGTCTGCATCTTCGCGATCGCAAAGAATAATTGAGGCATCAAAAACCAACATTGAAATCATAAAGAAAAATGGTTTGAAACACGTCTGCAACTACCCCAAGCCCCTCGGGACCCTGTTCGAACATACCAACAAGTTCCAAAACATAACACGGACCTACTCGAGGCCACAAATAACATATAACAACATCAAAACTATGAATCACACCTTATAAAACTTAATGAAATTTTGAACTTTCAACTTTCAAAACTCATGTCGAACCATATCAAATCAACCCGGAAAAATATTAAATTTTGCACACAAGTTCCAATTGACAAAACAAAGCTATTCCAATTCCCATAACCACAATCTGAACCCATAATTAAATTCAACTCCCGATCAAACTTGTTAAATTCAAGCCATCGTTAAATTCAGCGAATCGCCAAGTTTCGCTAAGTAATGACAAAAACCTTCAAGAAACATGCAAATGCAAATCCGAGAATACGCCAAGTCCAGAATCACCACTTGGATGTAATGAAACCTTCAAAACTCCTATATGATTCCAAATATTCGAAACTCAAACTTGGTCAACTTTTTCAACTTAAAGCTTTCTAGTTCAGAATTATTCTTCCAAATCAACCCCTACTCACATGAAAACCAAAACCGACGATTCAAACAAGTCATAATATATAATATTAAGCTACTCAAGACTTGAATCAACTGAATGGATTTTAAATACTAAAAATGACCGGTCGGGTCATTACGTGGAAACTCAACAATAATGGGAGCAAATGTTGTTGAGGATGCTTCAACGAGCTAAAAGATAAAGAAGCCATCTGGACCAAAGAATTACCCAAGCAAAAGAAGGTTTAAAGGTAATTGCCAAAATTGTGGAAAAGTTGGACATAAGGCTACTGACTATCGTGCACCAAAGAAGTACAAAAAGAAAAGCCAAGCAAACATGATTGAGAAGAATGACGAAATATACGACTTGTGTGCCATGATTTCTGAATGCAGCCTGGTCAGAAATCCTAGAGAATAGTGGATTGATTCTGGGGCCACTCGTTATGTTTGTGCTAACAAGGAGTTGTTTACTTTTTATCCTCCCCAAAGTTCCGATGAGACAGTTTTTATGGCACATTCCGTTACTACAAAAATTGAAGGAACGAGCAAGATAACTTTAAAGATGACTTCTGTCAAGATTGTGACTCTAAATAATGTCATTCATGTTCCTAAAATGCGGAAGAATTTAGTCTCGACATCACTTCTAGTCAAGAACGACTTTAAGTATGTTTTTGTTCCAACAAGTTTGTGGTTAGTAAGAATGAAATGTATGTAGGAAAAGTGTCATGACCCAATTCCCATTATAGGTCGTGATGGAGCCCAATGTCGCCGAGCCAACGGTGAACTATCCATTTAATTGTTCATTTTAATATTGTTAAAGTCATTGATTTTATTTAATAAAGAAACAAATAGTGGATGACCATAGTAATATAAAGCATAAAATAAACATAAGAGTAAAGTAGTGAAATTATAAGAAAAACCATGAATGTCTACTAGAATTTTCCAAAACCTGGTGTCACAAGTGCACGAGCAATTAGTAGAATATGCAAAACCTCCTATACTACTGTCTGAAGTAAGATAGACATAAAAGTAAATACAACAAGGAGGAGACTCTGGGTGTTACGGAACGGACATAGGAAGCAGCTCACCACTATGTCTCTAGGTAGCGGGAATACGCGTCTGACTGGCCACCAAATGCACCTGCCTTAGATCCTGCACGACTAGTGCAGAAGTGTAGCATGAGTACATAAACAACATGTACCCAGTAAGTAGCTAATCTAACATCGAAGAAGTAGTGACGAGGGGTCGACATCGACACTTACTAGAGGTCAATAAATAAAGTATAGGAATCATGAATAGGCATAAAATACAACAATAAAAATGAAATAAGAAACAATAAATAATGATTCTTAAACATAATATCAATGTAATATCTCCAACTATCACATGCTAAGTCTTTAACGCCCTGTGTAATTTTTAAACATAATAAGGGCGACTGTGTAATTTTTCAAGTCATAGATCAAGAAATAAATATCAAGTATAATCGGACTCCGAGAATTATCACGCACAATTTATGGATAGGTCGTACGGCCCAATCCAGAATAATGTGTTCACTATCGAGGGTCGGCCTACGTGAACCATAGATACATCTAATATACTGCCGAGGCGTTCGACCTAATCCACAGGAATAAAGAAAACTCTACAAATACCAATCAACGACTACTACATAGGAATACTACTCGAAGAAGGCATATATTCTTCTAACAATCATGTATTCTGCCAAAACTCAAAGTAATGAAGCTCGGTCTTTTAAAATCCTTTACCCAATTTCATTTATGAATTCAAGTAACTAAACTAACAAGTTGGGTGCAAATAATACAAGTAATGCATGGTCAAGTCCTAAGTCTAGACGGACACAAGCATGAATTTAGCTACGTACGGACTCTCGTCACATCGCGCGTATGTAGCACCCACAATTATTAGCAAATAACTATTTAAAACACTTACAGGGATAATTTCCTCTTACAAGGTTAGGCAAGTGACTTACCTCGTTTACAAGTCCTCTTCCTAGTCCACAATTCACACTAAAAGCCTCAAATCGGTGCCAAGCAATCTGAAACTAGCCAAAGGTTGTACAAACTAATTAATATATGCTCAAACGTTTATTATTTAACTATTAGAGTAATTACCCAACCAAATTTGGAAGATTCCTAAAATTCACCCCAGGGCCACGTGACCAGATTCCAGAAATTTTTGTTAATAAATATTACTCATAACCTCACGAACACAAATATATAATTTTAATTTAATTCCACACTAATTTTCGTGATCTAATCCCATTTTAATAAAAATCTAGTTTTACAGCAAAATCCTAAAATTTCCACATTGTTCATATTAAAATCTACCCATAATTCATGTATTAAACTCACACTATATAGAGATTACTCACCTCAATGTGCTAGTTGAAAAACCCTCTCCAAAGAGCTCTAAAATTGGCCACAAGTTGAGATAAATGAAAAAAATAAGACAAAGTCCCATTTTTAATCAAGTCTACTGGCCAGCAATCCTTCTTCGTGATCACGAAGGCAAGCTGCCAAAGCCCTTTGAAAATGTACTTCGCCAATGCAAAGAATGCCACGTGAACGCGAAGGCTTGCTTGACCAAAGCTTCGTGAACGCGGTCACACCTTCGCGAACATGAAGGGCAATTGGCCAGCTGACCACCAGACCTAATTTCTCCTACTCGATCTTGGACCCAGGTATGCGAAAGCTATGACCAGTGGCCCAAGGATTCGCAAACGCGAGCTCCTTATCGCGAACGCGTAGAACAAAACTTCCCCCCAGCCCTATTCCTTCATCGCGAACGCGAGGGCTTCTCCACGTTCGCGAAGAAGGAAACTAGAACCAGCAACTTCAGTAGTTTTGGACTTAGCTCCGGGTAGTCCAAAACACCCCCGAGCCACCCGGGATCCCGTCCAACTACACTAGCAAGTCTATAAACATAATACGGACCAGATTGAACCCTTAGAACATGTAAAACAACAACGAAACTAAGAATCACACACCAAAACCAAATTGATCAACTTATGAACTTCAAACTTCTTCAACTAGCTCCGAACGCATCGAATCATACTTAGACAACTTGGAATGACGCCAAATTTTGTATACATGTCATAAATCACTATATGCACCTATTCTTAGGCTCGAAATCCTAAACAGACCTTCAGAAACGCTTCGGGATCACCCTGACTCTCGATCTGAACATATGCACAGGTCCAAAATTATCATACAAACCTATTGGAACCATCAAATCCCAGTTCTGAGGTCGTTTACTCAAAATGTTAACTCAAGTCACACTTGGCCATCTTAGGCTATTATTAAGGAACTAAGTGTTCCGATTTCAACTCGAACCCTTCCTAACCCAAACAACCCATTCTCAAAAGTCGTAAAATAGTAACAGAACATACATCGAGTCTTTATTAGGGGAACATGGATCTAGAAAGCAACATGACTGATCATGTCATTGCATTCTCCATTTCTTAAACAAACGTTCGTTCTCGAACAGTTCTAGAATCATACCTCAACTGCGGAATAAGTGTGGATATTTGCTCTACATGTTATCCTAGGTCTCTCAAGTTGCCTCCTTGATTGGTTGACCCCTCCACCGTACCTTTACCGCAAAAATATTCTTATACCTCAACTAGAGAACCTACCTGTCAGCAAGGGCAACTGGCTCCTCCTCACAACCCAAACTCTCATCTAGCTGAACCGTGTAGTAATCTAACACATGCAACCTGTCGGCATGGTACTTTCGAAGCATAGACACATGGAAGACCGGATGGACTCCCGATAGACTGGGAGGCAAATCAAGGTCATACGCAACCTCCCCAACTCACCTCAACACCTCAAATGGGCTAATAAATCTCAGACTCAGCTTGCCATTCTTTCGTAACCTCATGATACCCTTCATCGGCCAGACTTTCAAGAGAACCTTCTCGCCCACCATAAATGATACATCACGCGCCTTTTCATCCTCATTACTCTTCTGTCTGGACTGTGTTGTGCGAAGTCGCTCTTTAATCAACTTTACCTTTTTCAAGGCATCCTTCACTAAATCAGTTCCATAAAACCTTGCCTCGCCGTGCTCAAAACATCCGATGGGAGAATGATATCGCCGACCATATAAAGCCTAAAATGGAGCCATCTCGATGCTGGAGTGATAACTGTTGTCATAAGAAAACTCGGCCAGGGGCTAGAATCGATCCCACTGCTCTCCGAAGTAAATCACACACGCTCTAAGCATATCCTCCATGATTTGAATTGTCTACTCCAACTTCCCATTAGTCTGCGGATGGAAGGCTGTGCTGAGCTATACCTTGGTACCCAACTCCAAAATCATCATACAAACCTACTGGAACTATCAAATCCCGGTTCCGAGGTTGTTTATTCAAAATGTTGACTCAAGTCAAAACTTGGCCATCTTAGGCTACTATTAAGGAACTAAGTGTTCTGATTTCAACTCGAACCTTTTCTAACCCGAACCAACTATCCTCGCAAGTCATAAAATAGTAAAAGAACATATGAGAGTCTTAATTAGGGGAACGGGGATTTAGAAAGCAAACATACAGGTCGGGTTGTTACAAAAAGGTTACCTTACTGAGGGCCTTTACAAACTTAATGTAATTGCCGTTGATATGAACAAAATTTCAGCTTCTTGTTACTTTCTTGAGTCAAATAATTTATGGCATGAACGTTAAGGTCATATCAAGTTCAAAACTTTGCAAAAAATGATTAAATTGGAAATATTGTCTAAGTTTGTATGTAATAACTCGAAATGTCAAATATGTGTGGAATCAAAGTATGTTAAACATCCTTATAAGTTATTGAAAGGAATTCAAATCTTTTAGACTTAATTCACACAGATATTTGCGATATGGAGTCAATACCATCTCGCGGTGGAAAAAAGTATTTCATAACTTTTATTGACGATAATACTAGATATTTCTATATTTACTTACTTAATAGTAAAGATGAAGCAACTGAGGCATTCAAGCAATACAAAAATGATGATGAAACACAACTAAACAAAAAGATCAAAATGATCAGAAGTGATAGGGGTGGCGAATATGAATCTCCTTTTAAAGAAATATGTTTGGCATATGGCATTATTCAACACATAACTGCCCCTTACTCACCACAATCTAACGATATTGCGGAAAGAAAGAATAGAACATTAAAGGAGATGATGAATGCCTTGTTAATAAAAAAGTTTTTTACCTTAGAACCTGTGGGGGGAAGCTATTCTTATAGAATACTTATTCAAGTTCCCCATAGAAAAATGCAATCCCTTCCATACAAAAAATGGAAAGGAAGGAAAACCAACGGAAAATATTTTAAAAGTGTGGGGGTGTTTGGCTAAAGTGTAAATTCCTATACCCAACAGGGTAAAGATTGGACCAAAAACCATTTATTGCATTTTCATAGGATATGCAACAAATAGTAAGGCATATCGTTTTCTACTTCATAAAATAGAAAATACCAACATTTATAGTAAAACAATATGATCGAATCAATGATGAATTCTTTGAGAATATTTATCCGTATAAAAAGGAATATGAGTCATAAAGTGAAAAATCTAATCAGCCTCGTGAAGACGCAAAGGAAAGTACCTTTAATAAGGAAAATCCACGACGTAGTAAAAGTCAAAGGACAACTACTTCCTTTGGACAAGATTTTCTAATATTCTTGTTGGAAAATGAGCCTTAACTGCTCAAAGAAGCGTTGTCTTCCCCAGAAGCACCATATTGGAAAGAGGTAGTCAATAGTGAGGTACAATCCATATTAAGTAATCATACTTGGGAATTAGTTGATATTCTTCCAGGAAATAAACCTTTGGGTTCTAGGTGGAGTTTGAAAAAGAAAATGAAAGCTGGTGGTACTACTGAAATATATAAGGAAAGATTAGTTGTTAAAGGGACTAGACAACAAGAAGATCTTGATTACTTTGACATATACTCGTCAGTAACGAGGATTACATCTATTTGAGTGTTAATTGCATTAGTAGTCGTGTATGGCCTTGAAATCCATCAGATGGATGTGAAGACAACCTTCTTAAATGGAGATTTGGAGGAAAATATTTATATGGAACAACTATAAGGGTTCGTGGTTCCCGAGAAAGAAACAAAGTAGTGTCGACTTGTTAAGTCATTTTACAGACTGAAACAAGCACCAAAATAATGGCATGCAAAAATTGACTAAACAATGTTGTCAAATGGTTTCAAGATCAATGAGTGTGACAAATTTGTCTACATTAAGAACACTCCGAATAAATAGTTGTTTGTTAATATGTGGTGATATGTTGATAATGAGTAAAGACATTTCTAACATAAATGCTACTATGCGCATGCTTACTAGTAAGTTTAATATGAAAGACTTAAGAGTTGCCGACTTAATTTTGGGAATTAAGATCCTTAAGATTCCTCAAGGTCTAGCCTTGTCTCAATCTTATTTTATTAAAATGGTACTTGAAAAGTTCAAATATTTTGATTTTAAAGTTGCAAGAACGCCAAGTGATTTAACCATACTCTTCTAAAGAATAAAGGCCAAAGAAGTCTCAATTGGAATATGCTCGAGTGTTGGTGTCACGACCCAAAATCCACTAGTCATGATGGAACCTAACACGGCCACTAGGTAAGCCAATTAACAATAATCCAATTCAAATAATATTTAATAAGAAGAAAAATGATGAAATAACTAAACTTTTATACAACAACCCAAGGATTGGTAATACAAATCATGAGATTCTAAGACTTAGAGTTTACAAAGCTAGTACGAAATAAATACATCATCTGTTTGAAATATACATAAATAGATTTATAAATCTAAAGCTACATAGAATAAGAGGCAGCTATAACCAGAACACAGGTATATCTTCAATGCCAGCTCCCACCATACACAACAACATCAGCTCCAAATTTTGCATGCAGGGTATAGAAGTATAGTATGAGTATTACTGACCCCATGTACTTAGTAAGTAACAAACCTAACCTTAGGTTAAAATCAGTGATGAGCTCGACAATACTGTCAAAGTCTAACCCCAATAACCAAACACAACTCGTAGGAACATAATGAAAGCAATACTAGTAATAACTCAAAAAGTATTATGCTCAATTCATTTGCAGTCACGGAAAACTAGACATGCTTTTCAGGTATGACAATAAAACACATATATTGTACCATGTGCATCCCAAGGTGACGTATAATGAATATGACACTTATTAATAATGATTAAAATAAGTAAAAATTCATAATATGAATATATATGATGTTTGGATATAAAATATAAAGTTTGGGAAAAATCAGATTTAAGCTGCGGAAAAACCGACTAAGGATTTGTCGAATTTTTGGGAAGTTTGACCGGTGGTTGACTTTTTGATATCGAGGTCAGAATCTGACTCTGGAAATTAGAATAGGTCCATAATATGAAATGTGACTTGT
Source organism: Nicotiana tomentosiformis (assembly GCF_000390325.3). Classification (NCBI taxonomy): domain Eukaryota; kingdom Viridiplantae; phylum Streptophyta; class Magnoliopsida; order Solanales; family Solanaceae; genus Nicotiana; species Nicotiana tomentosiformis. The sequence continues at coordinate 134,360,295 of NC_090819.1, forward strand.
GAGTAAAATTTGAAGTCATTCCGGATTGATTTGATGTGTTTCGGCATAAGATGCAGAATTTGAAAGTTCAAAGTTCGTCGATTTTGCATTGAGGAGTAATTCATCGTTTCTATGTTGTTAGGTGTGATTTAAGGCCTTGATTAGGTCTGAGTTATGTTATGGGACTTGTTGATACAATTGTATGAGTTCCCGGGAGCGTCGGGTGAGTTTCGGATGGTTAACGGATCAAATTTGGATTTAACGGAATGCTGGAACTGCTGCCTACTGGTGTTATCGCACCTGCAAAGATTTTGATCACAGGTGCGAAGCCGCATGTGCGTGAAATAAGCCGTAGAAGCAGCCAAGATTGGGACTGGGTAGTGCTCGCAGGTGCGAGGAATTTGCCGCATCTGCGAGGCCGCGGGTGCGAAGGTGTTGGCACAGATGCGGACTGGGGCTTGCCTGGGGCAAACGCAGGTGTGAAGGGATTGCACATTTGCTAGCCCGTAGATGCGAGGTTTTGAAAGGTTGGAATTGTCCGCAGGCGCGCAATTTGTTCGCAAATGCGGATGCGCAGGTGCGAGCCCAGGCACCGCAGGTGCGGAAATGCCCGGGCAGTGTTTAAAACGAGGGTTCCTAGATTTTTTCTCATTTTGGACATTTTGGAGCTCAGTTTGGGCGATTTTGGAGAGGAAATTTTTCACACAACTTAGGGTAAGTGTTCTTAACTCCCTTTTTATTATATTCCATGAATTAATCTTCATTTTTGGTGTAAGATTATTGAATCTTCAAGAGAAATAGAAGGAAATTTCTATAATTTCACAAAATAAAATTTTCAAGTTTGAAGGTCGAGTTATGGTCGGATTTGAGTAATTTTAGTATGGTTGAACTTGTAATTGAATGGGTTGTCGTATTTCGTAAGTTTCATCGGATTTTGAGATGTGGGCCCCACTGGTGATATTTGGGGCGTAATTTTGGATTTTATGGAAAATATTAGCGTTTTGATATGGAATTAATTCTTATAAATTGTGTGGACTGAGCCAAATTATTGTGACTAGATTCGAGCCGTTAGGGAGTTGATACGCGCATAATGGGGTTTTTGGAGCATTGTTTAGCTTGCTCGACATTGGATTCGGCTTGTTCGAGGTAAGTAACTCTTCTAATCTTGGAGATGAGGGTGTGAACCCTGAATATATGTATTATGTGAATTGTTGGGAGGTGACGCACATGCTAGGTGATGGGTGTGTGGGCATGCACTATAGAAATTGTGACATAATTGTTTATGTGGAATTTTGTGGTTAAATAATCTTGGCATTTTCCATGCGGTTTATGAGTTAGAGAAATTAAGTTGAAAAGCATATTAAAAATCAAGATTGAGGCTATGTGCTAGTATTATTGGGACCCACAGAGGTCATATTGCTGTGAATTATTTGTTTTAAATTAAAAATTCATACTCACTCATATTCATTTCATTGCATATCATAACTCAGTTTTATCACTCTATTTTGATGCATATAAATATTTTGGGTCGAATGCCCTGTTTTACTGAAATCCCAGAGTGGCTTGAGAAGTTTATGACCGAGTGAGGCCGAGGGCCTGATTTGTGAGGATATTTATGGGATCGGGTTGCACGCCGCAACATGTTACATATTTATGGGATCGGGCTGCACGCTGCAGCATGTTTGATATCAGTCGAGGGCCTGATTGTGAGGATGAGTGTGGATCGGGGCTGCCCGCCTGCAACATACTTTATTATTATAGCACGTGAGTTTTCTGTGCAGCACATGAATTGTCCATGCAGATTATAGTGCATGGGCTGAAGGAGCCCCTCCAGAGTCTGTACACACCCCTAGTGAGCGCATGTACCTACTGAGTGCGAGTGTCGAGTGCCGAGTGCTGAGTGACTTGGAGGCATGAGTAATTGTGAGGTATTCCCGAGTGGCAACAGTGATTGTGAGGTATGCCTGAGTGGCACGAGTGACTGTGAGGTTTGCCCGAGGGGCTGTATATGAGTGATGTTCTGCCCGAGGGGTTGTTTATGATTTTATTAATGAGTTGCATCGCATTGGCATGCACACATGACATACATGCATAGAGACGTATTTTTCCTCATGCTGTACAACTTCACATCATTCATGATTTCTCACTGATTTTGACAGATGGGCATAGTGTTGCATTTGTTTTACACGGGTTATCCGGGAGGAAAATGAAACACATTATTTATTATTGAGAATATTTTTGGAGAAATTTATTGTTTTCAAACTATTCATATTACTGGCAACTTCGGCAAACGATTTGGGTTTGCACTAATGTATTTGAAAGAAAGAACTACTATTTTTTTTTTAAAATCATTACTTGGCTGAGTATTTTATCCCTGAGTTACTTATGGTATTATTTGCTTTATGTTATTATGGAGTGTTGTGGACTATTGGTTTTGGACCCGACCTTGGTGGAAGCTCGTCAATACTTTCAACCTACGGCTAAGTTTGTTATTTACTCAGTACATAGAGTCGGTTGTACTGATACTACACTTCTGCACATTGCATGCAGATGTTGGCTGTTCTTGTTGCTGTGCTTGATGGTTGCGGGATTTTAAGATGCACCTACATTTCTGTTGTAGTTGCCTCTTGTTCAGGGTAGCATTAGATTTATAAAAGCTCTGTTTATGTATTATTCAAATAGACTATGTATTTATTTCATTTCCGCTTTGTATACTCTATTCTTAGAAGCTCATGATTTGTACTACCAGTTCTTGAGGATTGTATAAGATTGGGATCTTTATTCACTTAAATTGCTTTAATAACTATTATTGAAATTGGTTAGTTGGAAATTGGCTTACCGAACGGTATGGGTTAAGTTCCATCACGACTAGTTGGATTTTGGGTCGTGACAAGGTGGTATCAGAGCTCTAGGTTCATAGGTTCTACAAGTCATGGGCAAGTGCCTAGTAGAGTCTTGCGGATCGGTATGATGATGTCCATACTTATCTTCGAGAGGCTACAGGGAATTTAGGATATATACTTCCCATTTTTCTTTCCTTATCATGCGATATTGATTCAGCTTGAGACATAAACTCTTTGAATTCCTTCCACGTATTTGTATGCGCACATGAGCGCTCATTATCAGTTGTGCATCACACGTTTGTGATTCTATGAACGAGGTTCGAGGTAAGTATTCTGTGTTTTGGTGGTGGTCCAGTCTGGAGGACTTGAGGCCATTGTTAGACCACAACTTAAGCTCGGTAGCTTCAGTTGTAACTCGTACAATTGGACTTATATGCCCGGTGATGACCCTACAGTGAAATTTGTGGCTCTATGAGCGATGAAATGACGGTATGATGTGTATGATGTGACCGCGGGATGTGTTAAGATGATTTGAACATAACGAGAAGTGTTTCCTTCATATGTAAAGGGAAGGCCATCGGATGCTTGATTTTTGATTTGATGTGACGTACAGTCTCGAGTGTGAATATTTTGAATGATATTTCACGTGTTTAAATTGTGGGACAAATTAAACTCTTAGGCATGGTTAACGAGTTTGGACTCAGAAAGATATAGTGATTGCGTATAAATTGTGGCTACGAAAAGATATAACAAGATACCAATTTGAGGCTAGGGAGGTAGGTTATCTACTGAAGTGTAATCTACGTAGGTATGTTCCTTGTAATATGAGTAGAGGGTTTCTTTTCTGCCAGTGGGGTGTATGTGTGGAGATTTGAATTCCAATTTGGCTGAGAAAGTCGACCTGAGTATCAAGAGAATGATTGCGATCTTAGCGGATTATTTGGGGTATTTTTATGGTTGGCATTTGCATGAGCTTGAGAAGAATTTTGTGGCACTGACTACAGAAATATGATAGTAATAGGGTATGTGTATTGTGAATTATGGAGTGGTTTAATCTATGGCTTTGAGCCAAGTGGGGGAGCCTGCTATAGACAAAAGCTTTCGGCATTTCAAGCCTAATTCCACTACGTACCTAAAAAGAATTTTTCCGTACACGCTCCTAAGTCCAAAATCACCATATAGAGCTATTGAAATCATCAAAACTCCATTCCGGGGTCGTTTACACATAAGACGACATCCGGTCACTATTTTAACTTAAGCTTTAAACCTTGGAACTAAGTATTCCAATTAATTCCAAAACCTTACCGGACCCAAACCATTTACCCCGAGAATTCACACAACAACTGTAAAGTACAATTCGAGCAGTAAAGGGGGAAGCAGGGTTGTAATACTCAAAACGATCGGTCGGGTCGTTACATGTTGTTATCTTCAGTGAATTCTAGGAGTCTCTTGCGATGGGTTATTGGTATCTTCATCTTTTTTGCTGCCGAGAAGGTGACCCCGTTGATCGCGTTCCCCCGACGATCATGTTGATCATCTGGCTCGGGGGATCTTCTCCTACTTTTGAGGGTTCCGCATTATCACGGTTGCGGTGTAGTTGTTCTTGGCCCAGTCACTTAAGAATTCTCTGAGATGCCCATTCTTCAATAGTGTCACCACTTCTTCCTATATATGTTGGCAGTCCCCAGTCCGGTGGCCATTCGTCTCATGGTACTCACACTACAAGTTGGGATCTCTCTGGCTGGGATCGAACCTCATCGGCTTCGGGAACCGTGCTTCTTTGATGTTTCTCAAAGCTGATACCAACACCACTACACTGATGTTGAAATTTTTATTCTGACAGCCTGGGGTGGGAAGGATCCTGCATACCCGATGCTTGTTTGTCGAGCAATGATCTGTTGTTTCGACCGCGATCAGTTCTTTTATCGATAACGAACCTATATGTCGATCAAAAACCTCTGTCACATCATTACTCACGTTCGTAGGGCAAAAAAGGCCCCTCAAAGACCATCTATTTGTGTCAAAATCTTCTTTTGCTTTTTCTTTATTCTTCTTCCGTCCTTTTGCCGAAGACGGGAAGCCAACCTGATCATTTTCGATCCTTATCTTAGACTTGTACCGATTGTGTACATTCACCCAAGTCATCACTTGGAACTCAAGAAAGCTTTCCTTCAGTTTTCGGGAAGCGTTTGAACTTCACGGATTCAGACCCTTGGTGAATGCTTCAGCCACCCATTCATCCGGAACACCCGGGAGTAACGTCCTTTACTTTTAGAACCGGGTGATGAACTCCTGCAGCAACTCCGATTCTCCTTGTGCAATTCTAAACATGTCGGCCTTTCGGGCCTGCACCTTTCTGGCCCTGGTATGGGCCTTATTAAAAGAGTCTGCGAGAATCTCAAAGGAATCTATGTAATGCTTGGGTAACAACGATTACCAAGTGAAGGCTCCCCTTGTGACAGTCTCTCCGAATATTTTTAGCAAAACAGATTCGATCTCTTGTGGAGCTAAATCGTTCCCCTTCACCGTCATTGTATTGGAGGTAATATGCTCCTATGGGTCTGACGTTCCATCATACTTTGGCACGTTGGGCATTTTAAAACACTTCGGGATTAATTGTGGAGTCGCGCTTGGTTTGTACGGCAACTGAGTATACTTCTTTGAGTCATGCCCTTTCAGCACCGGTGGTTTGCCCGGGATTTGGTCCATGCGGGTATTCACTTCCCTCATAAACCATTAGAATTTGCTCTTGAAGGGACCGTTCTCGTTGTTGGGATGGAATTCGCTCCCTCCAGCCCCATCAGAGCCAACCTCGTCCCTCGGGGTGTTTTTGTCGACCTTTTGCATTGCTTGATTCGCGGGAGCATCGGGAGGAACTGGACCTCGTCATATGCACTATTGGAAGCCCCGACAACGCCTACTTCATCTCCTTCATAACCTTATCCTGCTGCATGAGATGGCCTAGAATGGCCGTATGTTGCTCTTGCAGGACCTTTACCGCTTTAATGACTTGCTCCTCTTCAACATCATCGAGAGTCGCCTCCCGAACATGTCGTGAGTACCTCTTGTCATGGACTGGCGTTGCATCATTTTCCTCATTGCGGGTGTCACTGACTGAATCTTCGTGATGAGGTTGATCTCCTTAGGCCTCAAGATTGTGTGTGTTATTAACACTGTTATATGCCATTTTCTGTGGTTTTTGCTAGGAAAAATAATCAAAACACGTTAGTAAAAGAGGCAAGGATCAACTTAGTTACACAGTTGTCTAGGCCCCACGTTGGGCGCCAAACTGTTTACCTGTAAAAAAGGTACAGTTGAATTTATACGTGGTTTCTAGATAAGTAAATTAATTTGATCCTGAAATAATAAAATAATTAAAGTAATACGCAATACATAGCCTTGAAGTGAAGATAAAATAGCAGAAACAGTAATTCCGGGAGGAGGGTTTCCAGGCACAACAACAATGAAATCAAGGAGTAAGAAGATGAAATTGAATAAAGCTTTGAATCGATTGTAGCATAAGTTTGCCTGAAAATTCGTGTCCTTTACAATGATAACAAAGCTCACTATTTATAGTTGCACCTAAGGAACAAGGCCATAGGATCATACTCTTCTTTAATGTCAATTATGAGGGTCATTGAAGAAGGTGTAATGGTGAGCATAAATGACAATTTTTCTGTAATGGGTTGTTGAATATTCTCCATTAAATGCTACCGGGAGAAGGGTATTTATTGCATCTTTACGAGTGTCATCCTTTTCGGTGACAAATGGGACAATTGCCTTCAGTTTTAACTGTCCCCCCCGCGTTAGGCTCCACGTGCCGCTCTATTAAGTGGCCACTTAGCATAGCATATTTTACCCTATACAGTGTATTAATTTGTTAATAATATAAAATAACTTACTACATAATTTGTGGTGTGGTGTGGAGTGACTTCGTGTCATGATGTTGAGTTGTTAGAAATTATTTCTTCGATGCCGTAATATATTTGAGACATTATGTATGCTGCCATGGTAGATTTGGAGCATTGTGTATGTTGTCGTGGACTCGTCAAAGTATTTGGTTAATTTTCTTCATTGCCGCTATGACAAGTCCTTAGTATAGATTATGTTGGGATAAATAGTGTTGTTGAATATTTGTTTTGAACTTATTGAGTATTATATGGTGATATAATTTTTGTGTATATTATATTTGGGCTCATTATGTGTTTGTATTTTCTAACACTTGTTCCAGGAGTATTTAAACTGGCAGATCGAGGATCTTACTAGTTATATTTACGTATAACTTACTCCTTAATTACATGCATGTTCATGCAAATACTATTGCTGATGATAAAGCTAACAGTTGACGACGAACCTATAATTGATCCAATTGTTGAGATGACCCACCCATAGAGTCTTTATTTATTTATATTTATTTCAATTGGGATTTGTGCACATAACTCTAAGCCTTTATGTAATTCTTTAGATGCTTTATGGTCCAATGTGAGAATTGGGGAAGAGTTTCAAAAATGTATTTCGAGATATTTATCATTCATAATTAATTATTGTCCTGTTTGGACACGTATTTAAATTATTAAATAATATAAATTAATGGTTAATGTGTGAAAATATGATTCGTGTGACAGATGACATGTGTTGGGTGTTTGTCACGTCTAGGGATAGTTTGGGACATGACAATTCCGCTTGATTTATGATTGAAAATTGACGCACATATACCATTGTTAACAATTATTTACAATGTTTTAGCCAAAAATTAGGCTTAGCAACTGTAGCTTAATCAAATTAGTACGGATAGACAAATTCTCCAAACTCGGCGAATATACAAGAGATCTTGGTGTTTTCGTGGAGTTTTTATGAGATCTTGGATATCCCGTCCCCTTGTTCTGGTTCATTAAAATTTAATAGACAAAGCATCTTACACTACAACAACAAGACCCAGTGTATTCTCACAAGTGGGGTCTGGGGACGGTGAGATATATGCAACCTTACCCGTACCCTAGACGAGAAGGGCGAGACAAAGCTTCTTAAACTGCTTATACTGATTTTATAATTTTGGGATGGACTTCCATGGGCATGGATCTTGACCGAATTATTTATTATATTTGGGATATAGTTCTCTGGGATGGATTGGCCTTGTACAGTACTGTGTGACTGAATGTCAGTTATTATGTATATATATATATGGGATGGATCTTCTTTGGGCTGGATTGGCCATATACAGTACTGAGTGATTGAATAGTACATGAGTTCATCACTGTGTTGCATTGCATTAGACATGTATACTTGATATGTAGGCATAGAGAAGTATTTTTTTTTCTCATGCCATCTGATAATGAAATTTCTTATATGTCGTTAAAGGTTTTGAGAAAAATCAAAGATTTCAGACTTACTTATATTTTTGGTGATTTTCGGCAAAAGATTTGAGTTTTACTGTTATGCTTGAAAAGAAAATATTTATTTTCCGAAATTGTATACGAGCTCAACATTTTATTATTGAGTTATTACTTGTGTTGCTTTAAATTGTATTGTTATGTGATGTTATCGGTTATTGGTGTGGACTCTGACCTTGGTACAAGCTCGTCACTACTTTCAACCTAAGGTTAGGTTTGTTATTTATTGAGTACATATAGTCGGTTGTACTCATACTACACTTCTACACCTTGCATGCAAATATTTGATGTTGATGCTGCTGAACATGGTGGGAGCTAGTATTGAAGATGTACCTGTGATCCAGTCACAACTGCCTCTTGTTCTAGGTAGCTTTGGAATAAATTTTATCTGTTCATGTATATTTTAAACTGGTGACGAATTTTTATTTCACTCCAATTTTTTAAATTCTAATCTTAGAAGCTCATGATTTGTACTACCAGTCCTTGAAAAGTGTGTTAAAGTTAGTTAAGTATTAATTGAATCAGATTGTTGTTATTTGTCTTACCTAGCGGGTGAGGTTAGGTGCCATCACGGCTAGTTGGATTTTGGGTCGTGACACATCATTTCCCTCATTACGGGTGTCACTGACTGAATCCTCAGGATGAGGCTGATCTCCTTGGGCCTCAAGATTGTGTGTGCTGTTAACACCGTTATCTGCCATTTTCTTTGATTTTTGCTAAGACAAATAATCAAAACTCGTTAGTAAAAGAGGCAAGGATCAACTTAATTACACGGCTGTTTAGGCCCCACGTTGGCCGCCAAACTGTTTACTCGTAAAAAAGTAACAGTTGAATTTCTACGTGGTATCTAGACAAGTAAATTAATTTAATCCTGAAATAATAAAATAATTAAAGAAATAAGCAATACTTAGACTCGTCGGGGTGTTTGGTTAATTTCCTTCACTGCCGCTTATGACAGGTCCTTAGTGTAGATTATGTTGAGATATATCGTATTGTTGTTGAGTATTTGTTTGGAACTTATTGAGTATTATATGGTGATATAATTTTTGTGTATATTATATTTGTGCTCATTATGTGTTTGTATTTTCTAACGCTTGTTCCATGAGTATTTAAAGTGGCAGATCGAGGATCTTACTAGTTATATTTACGTATAACTCACTCCTTACTTGCATGTTCATGCAAATACTATTGCTGACTATAAAGCTAGTCGTTGACGACGAACCTATAATTGATCCAATTGTTGAGATGATCCACCGATAGAGTCTTTCTTTATTTATATTTATTTCAATTGGTATTTGTGCACGTAACTCTGAGCCTTTATGTAATTCTTTAGATGCTTTATGATCTAGTGTGAGAATTGTGCAAGAGTTTTAAATATGTATTTCGAGTTATTAATCGTTCATAATTAATTATCAGCATGTGAATTAATGGTGAATGTATGAAAATCTGATTCGCCTGGAGGATGATGTGTGCTGGGTGTTAGTCATGTCTAGGGAGTAATTTTGTACATAACAATTCCGCTTGATTTATGATTGAAAATTGACGCACATATACCATTGTTAACAAATATTTACAATGTTTTAGCCAAAAAATAGGCTTAGCAACTGTAGCTTAATCAAATTGGTATGGATAGACAAATTTTCCAAAATGGACGAATATACAATAGATCTTGGGGGGTTTCTTGGAGTTTTGAAGAGATCTTGGATATCTCGTCCCCTTGTTTCTAGTTCATTAAAATTTAATAGACAAAACATTTTACACCACAACAACAATGACGCAGTGTATTCTCATAAGTGGGGTCTAAGCAGGGTGAAATATACGCAACCTTACCTCTACCCTGGACGGGCAGGGCGAGAAAAAGCATCTTAAACTGCTAATAATAATTTACATCATCATAAAATGTAATCTCACCATGAAAGACTCACCTGAAACATCAATTCGAAATCTAAAAAAATTGAGTAGTTTTTTTAAGTGGGTGTGATTGGAGTTCTTTGGAAACACCTAGACAAAGTTATATACAAAGTTGAAGGAGATTAAAGGTGATTAGGACTGCTTTTGAGACAAAATTCAGAAGTGGCATCTACTTGGAAAACGTTGCAACGATAATGTATATCACATATGTATATCGTATATATCCACACATATTTTCATGGATATCACAAATGTATATTATATATAGGAGATATAAGGATGTAAATGGAAGATATACACATGCATGTATATAGGGTATATACACTGCACTTCAGCTCGTCTTTTTCGATCTTGTCCAGCTCAAAATTCCGTCTACCAGCTCTTTTAATCAATCCACAAGTGTTTTCAAATCAACGTTCCACTCTTCGAATGAGCTCTAGTTTTAGTACAAGCTTCACACAAGTGTTATCAATAAAACATTTGAACATAAACTTCAAATTATAAGATCTTAGAGCTTCAAGCTTGATCGATAGTTGTGGGTTTCAAAATCTTCTCCAAATTCAGTGAATTCAATGAATTTCTGATGGTGTTTTAGTGAATGAAGGTGGTGAAAGTGTTAAAAATGGCATTGACGAGGTGGCACTATTACGTGGTAAAGGAATGCTGAGGAAGAAGATGAACTACTTTGAACTTTGCTAATTGTTTTACTAAAATAATAGAATTGGGCTAAATCATGCCAATAATGATAAGTTGGGATATTTTATGCCATATGTTTGTCTCGTTGGCCATAGAGTGCCAAATTTCCTTTTATTTTAGAGTTGCTTAAGTTACACATATAAGACGTTGTAATTTTCTTAATTACACTTAGAGCAATTTTATAAGTTATCATATCAAAGTAATTATGATTTGTGTTAGAGGTCAACTTAACTTGATATGTATCAACTTCTGACATAACTAGAGGGCAAAACATAAACTCTTCATTTTATATGAGGAAGTCCTTGAAATAAGCTTTAATTCGTATATTTATATTATTATTAAAAAGAGTGTGTTATAAATTTGAATGAAGAATTATCTTAACTATAAGCTTGATCTAATCCTAACGATGACTTCTTCAAACACGGGCTTGGGTATAGTAGAGTGAAATAACATATGGACTGGCTTCTAACATTTTGTATATGGCTTCTAACATTTTGACCACTTGTGAATTATAGAGAGCACAAGTATTTAATGGAAAAAAGGTAATGCCAACAACACTGAAGTCCAATTTACAGAAAATAGGATCATATTTCAATCAAAAGGTCATTTGAACAAAGTGATCTAGTAATTACAGATTGCTATTTAAAATTAGAGATGCACATTAACGCAATTGGACTTAATTCTCACATAGTGCCTATTTGGATACCAAATTTATTTTTTCCACTTGTGCAACTTTACCTCGGCGAGCCAACCTCAACTTTATCGGCATATGGTCCGAAATGTCGCTTCCTAGAATCGTTGGTGTTACACGTTCAAATAAAGTGTAAAATTTCGAAGTGCAGATTATCCTATCAAGTTTGGATAATCTTTGTGGTGATTTGATATCTACATATGTAAAAGGACTGAAATCTAAATTTAAAATACCGGGGCTAGCCGTAAAATTGATGAATATACTCATCTGCTCTTTTGTATTTGGAGATCTGATACTTCTCTCTATTGGGCGGTTTGATTAGCATAGCCCGATCATAGCTCATGATGTATCATATAACTTATTACGTGACTCAGGATGTGGTGTCAATTTTAATGGTTCTAAATCTAGACCATATGTTAGATCTCCATAAACTCCATAAAATTTGAACTTAACCGATGGATATTTAACCAGCTGAATATTTCCCAAAATATATTTATCAATCCCTCTAGCGTTTTCTTGGTAATATCTATCACATTTGATGCGTTCTTTGTCCCATAGTAACACCAAGTTTTCATGTTTAGTGCTAGTTTTCCATTTGATGTGCATTTCACACTCTTGCAGTATTACCAAGTGATGTTTGTGCATCCGTAGGTACGCTTCTATAGCTTCTTTTTTAAATGTATTTTTCTCATAACAGTGACTGACATTCCACGAAACAATTTCCAATAATCTTCATTGGAAAGGTTCGATGAACTTGAAGCGCTCATTCTGTTATGCTTCTCTCTTTTTTCAAACTCTAGTTCTTTTTTTTTGAATTTATATAGCGTCTGTAAGTAAGAAATGGTTTTTGATGCATATATATAGAATTCTTGATGTATATGCATCCCCTACCCCCCCTTCTTAATTATTGGTGTGTTTCCTATCCTAAAGATAAATTAGAGCTGAAAAACCCAGAATTTCAAGTTGTATTATTTAACTTGTTTTTTTTCTCCATTCCATAATGATGATGTAACACCCCAAACTTTAGATAGAGTCCCACATCGAAAAACCACAAGAGTGATGCTGGGTATATAAGTTAACTAGCGTTAGACCCTAGTGACGCGTTTTAAATCCGTGAAGGCCTAGGCCCGGAGCGGACAATATCAGTAGCGGGCAGGTCTGCTACAAATGGTATCAGAGCCACTATTTTGTTAGCCATGTTGATGGTGGGTCAGAGTTCAACTGAGTTTAGGCAAATCCCAGTTAGGTGGGGTATACCTTAGTGCTGAGTCTAGGTGAATCCCGTGCGGCGGGGCAAACCTCAATATCGTAGTTTCACAAAACCAACACAACTGCAATTGAACTTAATTCTCAGATAGTGCCTATTTGGATACCAAAAGTTTCTTCTCCACTTGTGCAACTTTACCTCGGCGACCCAACCTCAACTTTATCGGCATATGGTCCGAAATGTCGCTTCTTTGAATCGTTGGTGTTACACGTTCAAATGAAGTGTAAAATTTCGAATTACAGATTATCCTATCAAGTTTGGATAATCTTTGAGGTGATTTGGTATCTCCATATGTAAAGGTACTGAAATCTAAATCTAAAATATCGGGGCTAGCCGTAAAATTGATGAAGCTACTTATCTGTTGTTTTGTATTTGGAGATCTGATACATCTCTCTGATGGGCCGGTTAGATTAGCATCCCCGATCATAGGTCATGATGTATCATATAAATTATTACGTGACTCAGGATGTGGTGTCAATTTTAATGGTTCTAAATCTAGACCACATGTTTGATCTCCATAAACTCCATGAAATTTGAACTTAACCGATGGATATTTAACCAGCTCAATATTTGCCGATATATATTTGCCAATCCCTGTGGCGTTTTCTTTCTGATATCTAAAATATATATCATAGTTGATGCGTTCTTTGTCCCATAGTAACACCAAGTTTTCATGTTTAGTGCTAGTTTTCCATTTGATGTGCGTTTCGCACTCTTGCAGTTTTACCAAGTGAGGTTTGGGCATCCGTAGATACACTTCTATAGCCTCTTTTTTAAATTAATTTTTCTCATAACAGTGACTGATATTCCACGAAACAATTTCCAATAATCTTCATTGGAAATGTTCGATGAACTTGAAGCGCTCATTCTGTTATGCTTCTCTCTTTTTACAAACTATAGTTCTTTGTTTTTTGAATTTGTTTAGCGTCTGTAAGTAAGAAAAAGTTCTTGATGCATATATATAGAGTTCTTGGTGTATATGCATCCCCTACACCACTTCTTAATTATTTGTGTGTTTCGTATCCTAAAGATAAATCAGAGCTGAAAAACTCAGAATTTCAAGCTGTATTATTTAACTTGTTTTTTTTCTCCATTCCATAATGATGATGTAACACCCCAGACTTTAGATAGAGTCCCACATCAGGAAAATACAATAGTGATGGTGGGTATCTAAGTTAACAAGCATTTGACCCTAGTGACACATTTTAAATCCGTGAAGGCCTAAGCCCGGAGCGGACAATATCACTCTCGGGATGGTCTGCTACAAATGGTATCAAAGCCACTATTTTGTCAGCCATGTTGATGGTGGGTTAGAGTTCAACTGACTTTAGGGAAATCCCAGTTAGGTGGGGCAGTGCTGAGTCTAGGCGAATCACATGTTGTGGGTCAAACCTTAGCGATGCCACTGAGTCTTTAAGAGGGGGTGTATGTAACACCTCGGACTTTAGATAGAGTCCCACATAGGCAAAACACAAGAGGGATGTTGGGTATATAATTTAGCAAGCCTTAGACCTTAGTGACGTATTTTAAACCCGTGAGGGCCTAGGCACAGAGCAAACAATATCACTAGCGGGCTGGTCTGTTACAAATGGTATCAGAGCCACTCTTGTATCAACCTTGCCGATGTTGGGTCAGAGTTCAACTTAGTTTAGGAAAATCTCTGTTAGGCGGGCCAAACCTCAGTGCTGAGTGTAGGCGAATCCCATACGGTGGGGAAAATCTCAGTGAGGATGTTGAGTCCATAAGAGGGGGTGTATGTAACACCCAAGACTTTAGACAGAGTCCCACATCGCCAGAACACAAGAGGGCTCTGATACAACCCTTGTGTTTTGCCGACGTGGGACTCCGTCTAAAGTCTGGGGTGTTACAGATGTAGACTGCTCCTTTCTAAAATAGGAACCAAATAAATTCCACTTCTTATGAAGTACATCTTCACCTTTCTTTAATACTTTGTAGTACTCTAGAACTTTAATGTAAAAGATTTGAGATCTTCCTTTGTTCTCTTTACTGTCTTTTTTATATACTTTATCTTCTAAGGTACAATATTAAGAGGGTAATATATTACCGCAACCGGTGTTTGCATCTACTTGTAAATTTTCTTACACCTTTCTTCAGAGCTGACTTTTGGAAATATAAAAACTTGACTTGAGCCCTCGCTATGACATAGCTAGGGTGTTCATGGTTCAGTTTGAGCTGGGGTTGTCCTAAAAATAAGCCAAACCAAGTGAGTGGGTTTTTCAAATATTAAAACCAAACCAAACCAATTGAGTCGGTTTTTTATCGATTCGGTTTATGTCGGTTTTTGTCAGTTTTTCGGTTTTTTCAGTTATTTATCATTTTTTTCCTAACATATGAGACATACACTACCAAACACATAATCCGAAAACTACATTTTCAACGTAACACTAACAATTCAATTGCTCTTTGAGAAATCTATCATTTTCAAGATATATTGATGATAATAGAATCAAATAGTGATGAAGAATTTAAGTACTCAATTAAAAATCAATTATTTTTAACATGAAATAGCTGCTTTTATATATATATATATATATATATATATATATATATATATATATATATATATATATATATAAGTGTAATAACAAATTTAAATAGCTGCTTTTATAGTCAGTTTGGTTTAGTTTTTCGGTTATTTTTTGATTAAAACAAAAACCAAACCAAATTTGATCGGTTTTAATATTCAAAACCAAAACCAAACCAAACCTAAAAAGTATCGATTTTTTTGGTTGGTTTGGTTCGATTTTTTTGGTTCTTAAGAACACCCCTAATTGAAAGCATTAGTAGATGTGCTCTTTTCATGGCCCACAAAAGGGGGGGGGGGGTTGGAAGAGAAGAGAATTGCCAATCTCGTACTCAAAACCAACACAACTGTAATTGGACTTAATTCTAACATAGTGCCTATTTGGATACCAAATTTTTCTTCTCCACTTGTGCAACTTTACCTGGGCATGCCAATCTCAACTTTATCGGCATATGGTCTGAAATGACGCTTCCTAGAATAGTTGGTGTTACATGTTCAAAAGAAGTGTAAAATTTCGAAGTGCAGATTATCCTATCAAGTTTGGGTAATCTTTGTGGTGGTTTGGTATCTCCATATGTAAAGGGGCTGAAATCTAAATCTAAAATATCGGGGCTAGCCATAAAATTGATGAAGTTACTCATCTGCTCTTTTGTTTTTGGAGATATGATGCTTCTCTCTATTGGGCGGGGTTAGATTAGCATCCCCCGATCATAGGTCATGATGTATTATATAAATTATTACGTGACTCAGGATGTGGTGTCAATTTTAATGGTTCTAAATCTAGACCATCTATTAGATCTCCATAAACTCCATGAAATTTGAACTTAATCGATGGATATTTAACCAGCTGAATATTTGCCAAAATATATTTATCAATCCCTCTAGCATTTTCTTGGTGATATATATCACAGTTGATGCGTTCTTTGTCCCATAGTAACACCAAGTTTTCATGTTTAGTGTTAGTTTTCCATTTGATGTGCATTTCACACTCTTGCAGTATTACTATGTCAGGTTTGTGCATCCGTAGGTACGCTTCTATAGCCTCTTTTCTAAATGTATTTTTCTCATAATAGTGACTGACATTCCACGATACAATTTCCAATAATCTTCATTGGAAATGCTTGATGAACTTGAAGCGCTCATTCTGTTATGCTTCTCTCTTTTTTCAAACTCTAGTTCTCTTTATTTTTTGAATTTGTATAGCGTTTGTAAGTAAGACATAGTTCTTGGTGCATATATATAGAATTCTTGGTGTACATCCGTCCCCTACACCCATTCTTATTTATTGGTGTGTTTCCTATCATAAAGATAAATTAGAGATGAAAAACACATAATTTCCAGTTATATTATTTAACTTATTTGTTTTCTCCATTCCATAATTATGATGTAACACCCAAGACTTTAGACAGAGTCCCACATTGGCAAAACCCAAGAGTGATATTGGGTATATAAGTTAACAAGCCATAGACCCTAGTGACGCATTTTAAATCCATGAAAGCCTAAGCCCAAAGCGGATAATATCACTAGCGGGTTGGTCTGCTACAAATGGTATCGAAGCCATTCTTGTGTTATTCATGTTGATGGTGGATTAGTGTTCAACTAAGTTTAGGCAAATCCTGGTTAAGCGGGGCAAACCTCAGTGCTGAGTCTAGGTAAATCCCATACGGTGGAGGCAAACCTCGACGAGGATGCTGAGTCCATAAGAGGGAGTGTATGTAACACCCAAACTTTAGATAGAGTTCCACATCGGCAAAACAAAAGGGTGATGCTGGATATATAAGTTAACAAGCCATAGACTTTAGTGATGCATTTTAAACCCGTGAGGGCCTAGGCGTAGAGCGGACAATATCACTAGTGGGCTGGCCTGTTACAAATGGTAATAGAGCCACTTTTGTGTTAGCCTTTCCGATGTTGGGTCAGAGTTCAACTTAGTTTAGGAAAATCTCGGTTAGGCGAGGCAAACCTCAGAGTTGAGTGTAGGCGAATCTGATGTGGTGGGATAAACCTCAGTGAGGACGCTAAGTCCATAAGAGGGGGTGTATGTAAAACTTGACTTGAGCCCTCGCTATGACACGACCATTCTATATTTCTTCACAAGGCTAAAGATAAATCACAGTCGGTGAAACCAAACTTTTAACTCTTGTTTCATAAATATATTTAGTAAATGCATTTCCAATGGTTCTAATGATGGTACTAATATAATGTCTCTTTTCGTGTTCTTGAGCCGATGGTCTTTCAAAAACAGGCTCCCTATACTCTTCGGAGTAGGGGTAAGGTCTGCGTACACTCTACCCTCCTCAAACTCCACTTGTGAGAACTTAATGGGTTGTTGTTGTTGTAGTCAGTAAATGCATCATTCTGACACGAGATTCTTTCTAATATTGGAACAAAATAAATTCCATTTCAAATACAGCTTTGAAATCTTTCTCTTTTTTCTTTCTTCTATTCTCAGGTACAATATTAAGAGAGTAAGTTTTTGGCAGAATACATCTTTAAGAAATCTACGTTATCAAAAACGTTATCTCTAAAAGAGAACAAATAACGGCCTTCACTTATGAATTGAAAAATTAATTTCTTTTGTAAATAATTTGAATTCTCGCTTTATTTGGATAATCTTTGTGGTGATTTGGTATCTCCATATGTAAAGGGGATAAAATCTAAATCTAAAATGCCGGGGCTAGCCGTAAAATTGATGAAGTTACTCATCTGCTCTTTTGTATTTGGAGATCTGATGCTTCTCTCTATTGGGCGGGTTAGATTAGCATAACCCGATCATAGCTCAAGATGTATCATATAACTTATTACGTGACTCGGGATGTGGTGTCAATTTTAATGGTTCTAAATCTAGACCATATGTTAGATCTCCATAAACTCCATAAAATTTGAACTTAACCGATGGATATTTAACCAGCTGAATATTTGCCAAAATATATTTATCAATCCCTCTAGCGTTTTCTTGGTGATATCTATCACATTTGATGTGTTCTTTGTCCCATAGTAACACCAAGTTTTCATGTTTAGTGCTAGTTTTCCATTTGATGTGCATTTCTGTCACGCCCCGAACCTAGGAGCGAGACAAGCACCAGGTGTCTCACCTAACCTGGCGTACCAAATTGCGACTAAGGGACTCTAAACACATAATGTCATACTTTGGCCATGGGGCCACCTTGCAAGACAATTTGTGAAGCAAAATATAAAACTGAATGGAAACTAGCGCTAACTAAACATCAATATAAAGCTAGGATGAAAAGGCCGTCATAGCTACTACAGCTGACAAACCACCAAATTATACATACCAGGCCTACAAACCCAACATACTGCACTAACCAACAGGATATGTCTACAAGCCTCTACTGATAGATGTACTGTGATCGGAACAGGGCCCCGACCTACCCATAACATATATACAGATATACATAAGATGTACACAAAACTCTAGACCTGGCAACTCCGAAAGACGTGGAGCTTACCGATCAGGCGGAACTCGGGAAACACCTACTGAGGAGGTCTACCCGTCTGTCTGTCTGAACCTGCACGCATGAAATGCAGCGTCCCCAAAAAAGGGACGTCAGTACGAAATAATGTACCGAGTATGTAAGGCAATAAAATAACTGAAATCTGAAACTGAACTGATAATATGATAAATGAAATTAACTGGGAGTCAAAGATGATCTGGAGATATACTTACCTGCTGATACTGACTCAACTCCTTCAATATAGTAAGTAAAATAATTGTACGGCCTTATAAGGCTCGGTATATATAACTGCTCTGCCATAGTAGGCTCACTCATAGGCGCTCGGCCATACTAGGCTATGTATCTCGACCATGCTGGGCTCGCTCATAGGCGCTCGGCCACAGTAGGCTCAGTATATAACTTTCCATCTGATCAGAGGTTGCCCAATAGGGGCCTGCCCATCGATTATAGCTCGATGGTAATGAAAATACTGTAATACTGTATATATAGGCTTGTTGCTCTCTTGACTGGAAGAAGACAATACTAAATTGAATATAGAATCTCGATAAGGAATAATATTGTAACTTATGAGACTAGAATAGTGTGAATAAATTCATGAATATGAACTTCTCTTTTTGTCTCATTACTAACACATGTAGCTACGAGATCATGCCAAAATGAAGGAAGGCTTAGCCTTAACATACCTTATCACAATCTTTCCAATCACCAAGTTGAACTCACCTCTTCACACCTTAATCTACAAGAATGATAATAATACTATCGTTAAGTTACGAAAGGTACAACTATCGCACAACGAACGACAAACCTATTTTGTATTAAAACGGGCAGCATCTCCCCTATAATATGCCCTTCCTCCAAATTCAAGATAACACCAACAATACAAGAACAGAACAATAACAACATATATACATCATTTTCCAGCCCTATATACACCATCAAATACTACAAAACAGCCCAACACACCCCAATCTCTTCGTACACAAAACGACCACCGTAGTAGTGTCAAACGACCCGAAAATGTTATGACGAACGACCAGCCAACCACCCTACATTTATATGGTGTTTATAAACCCCCTTCCTCCTCCAAAACTCCACAAAATAGTAATAAAACACGCAGCCCAACAGCAACACAAAACAGTCCACAAAACAGTCCGCTACAAGTGAATAACTCGAACTCACGGCTTCCGATCACCATCCCGTGAGTTCTTACAAGTATAGAACGACTTACCATGAATTTACAGCAGAAAAAATGGATGAAAGAGAGCAGTAAACTCACCTTATTTGTTGGATAACTCAGCTCCTATCTTGGTTCTTCAAACTCTAAGTTTTACCTCCAATTGGAACTTGAAAGGGAGAGAAAATCAATTAGGGTTTGTGGGAAATTTTTGGGAGGATTCTTTGCAGAGATTATGTCTGGTTATTATGCTCTATTTTAAGTCTAATATATGAAGAAAATAGGCCCTTAAAAGGCCTCTTTGGACGATCCGAAATGGCCCATTTTTGGGCTTTCATTTAAGCAAGTAGGTGACACACCTACTTGTCACCTAGCAGCTTGCGCAGTGTTGTAAAAATGCCCATATCTCTCTACTCCGATGTCGTATTTACAAACGGTTTAATGCGTTGGAAAATAGACTCATAGATATTTAATTTGATGGGTGGAAAACCCCATAACTCTAAGTATATTGGGAGCAAATCGCAGTTACATTCGACCCAAAGTTTCAGTAACTTATGAATGTAACTTGTGATGACTTTCATCGACTTTTGTTCCACAACTCTCTTGACTTCTAAACATAACAAACGCATGTCATACGACTAATATAAATCATAACATAATCTCCTTATCATGTTAATCACCCTAGTCTCACCCCAAAGGTACATGTTATAACATTCCCAACTTGTCGACTTTCGATGAAACATTGTTTTATTCAATTGCTTTAGCTTCTGAACTGTCCAACCCTCTTTGTACTTATTGTTCATGATCTTCAATATTTGTAACCTCATAGGTAACATTATTAACTTACTTTATATACTTTTAAATATTATCTCATTTTTGGTCCTACATTAGTTTGCTTACGACGCATTTTTACGTACAAAAATATAGGGTGTAACAGTTTCACTATCTTGCAGTATTACCAAGTGATGTTTGTGCATCCGTAGGAACGCATCTATAGCCTCTTTTTAAAGTGTATTGTTCTCATAACAGTGACTGACATTCCACGAAACAGTTTTCAATAATCTTCATTGGAAATGTTCGATGAACTTGAAGCGCTCATTCTGTTATGCTTCTCTCTTTTTTTAAACTCTAGTTCTCTTTTTTTTGAATTTGTATAGCGTTTGTAAGTAAGAAATGGATCTTGATGCATATATATAGAATTCTTGGTGTATATGCGTCCCCTACACCCCTTCTTAATTATTGGTGTGTTTCCTATCCTAAAGATAAATCAGAGATGAAAAACAAAGAATTTTCACTTGTATTATTTAACTTATTTTTTTTCTCCATTCCATAATGATGATGTAACACCCCAGATTTTAGACAGAGTCCCATATCGGCATAACACAAGAGTGATGCTGGGTATATAAGTTAATAAGCCTTAGACCCTAGTGACACATTTTAAATTCGTGAAGGCCTAAGCCTAGAGCGAAAAATATCACTAGCGGGTTGGTCTGCTACAAATGGTATTAGAGCCATTCGTGTGTTAGCCATGTTGATGGTGGGTTAGTGTTCAACTGAGTTTAGGCGAATTCCACTTAGGTGGGGCAAACCTCAGTGCTGATTCTAGGCGAATCCCATGCGGTGGGGGCAAACCTCGGCAAGGACGCTGAGTCCATAAGAGGGAGTATATGTAACACCCCAGACTTTAGATAGAGTCCCACATCGGCAAAACACAAGGGTGATGCTGGGTATATAAGTTAAAAAGTCATAGACCTTAGTGACGCATTTTAAACTCGTGAGGGCCTAGGCCCAGAGCGGACAATATCACTAGTGGGCTGGCCTGTTACCAATGGTAATAGAGCCACTTTTGTGTTACCCTTGCCGATGTTGGGTCAGAGTTCAACTTAGTTTAGGCAAATCTCGGTTAGGTGAGGCAAACCTCAGAGTTGAGTGTAGGCGAATCTGATGTGGTGGGACAACCTCAGCGAGGACGCTAAGTCCATAAGAGGGGGTGTATGTAAAACTTGACTTGAGCCCTCGCTATGACACGACCATTCTATATTTCTTCAAAAGGCTAAAGATAAATCACAGTTGGTGAAACCAAACTTTTACCTCTTCTTTCATAAATATATTCAATAAATGCATTTCCTATGGTTCTAATGATGGTACTAATATAATATCTCTTTTCGTGTTCTTCACCCGATGGTCTTTCGAAAACAGGCTCCCTATACTCTTCGGAGTAGGGGTAAGGTCTGCGTACACTCTACTCTCCTCAGACTCCACTTGTGAGAACCTAATGGGTTGTTGTTGTTGTAGTCAGTAAATGCATCATGCTGACACGAGATTCTTTCTAATATTGGAACAAAATAAATTCCATTTCAAATACAGCTTTGAAATCTTTCTCTTTTTTCTTTCTTCTATTCTCAGGTACAATATTAAGAGAGTAAGTTTTTGGCAGAATACATCTTTAAGAAATCTACGTTATCAAAAAAGTTATCTCTAAAAGAGAACAAATAACGGCCTTCACTTATGAATTGAAAAATTAATTTCTTTTGTAAATAATTTGAATTCTCGCTTTATTTGGATAATCTTTGTGGTGATTTGGTATCTCCATTTGTAAAGGGACTAAAATCTAAATCTAAATCTAAAATACCGGGGCTAGCCATAAAATTGATGAAGTTACTCATCTGCTCTTTTTTATTTGGAGATCTGATGCTTCTCTCTATTGGGCGGGTTAGATTAGCATAACCCGATCATCACTCATGATGTATCATATAACTTATTACGTGACTCAGGATGTGGTGTCAATTTTAATGGTTCTAAATCTAGACCATATGTTAGATCTCCATAAACTCCATGAATTTTGAAATTAACCGATGGATATTTAACCAGCTAAATATTTGCAAAAATATATTTATCAATCCCTCTAGCATTTTCTTGGTGATATCTATCACATTTGATGTGTTCTTTGTCCCATAGTAACCCCAAGTTCTCTTGTTTAGTGCTAGTTTTCCATTTGATGTGTGTTTCACACTCTTGCAGTATTACCAAGTGATGTTTGTGCATCCGTAGGTACACTTCTATAGCCTCTTTTTTAAGTGTATTGTTCTCATAACAGTGACTGACATTCCACGAAACAATTTCCAATAATCTTCATTGGAAATGTTCGATGAACTTGAAGCGCTCATTCTGTTATGCTTCTCTCATTTTTCAAACTCTAGTTCTTTTTTTTTGAATTTGTATAGCGTCTGTAAGTAATAAATGGTTCTTGAAGCATATATATAGAATTCTTGGTGTATATGCGTCCCCTACACCCCTTCTTAATTATTGGTGTGTTTCCTATCCTAAAGATAAATCAGAGATGAAAAATAAAGAATTTTCACTTGTATTATTTAACTTATTTTTTTTCTCCATTCCATAATGATGATGTAACACCCCAGATTTTAGACAGAGTCCCATATCGGCATAATACAAGAGTGATACTGGGTATATAAGTTAATAAGCCTTAGACCCTAGTGACACATTTTAAATTCGTGAAGGCCTAAGCCTAGAGCGAAAAATATCACTAGCGGGTTGGTCTGCTACAAATGGTATCAGAGCCATTCGTGTGTTAGCCATGTTGATGGTGGGTTAGTGTTCAACTGAGTTTAGGCGAATTCCACTTAGGCGGGGCAAACCTCAGTGCTGATTCTAGGCGAATCCCATGCGGTGGGGGCAAACCTCGGCAAGGACGCTGAGTCCATAAGAGGGAGTGTATGTAACACCCCAGACTTTAGATAGAGTCCCATATCGGCAAAACACAAGGGTGATGCTGGGTATATAAGTTAACAAGTCATAGACCTTAGTGACGCATTTTAAACTCGTGAGGGCCTAGGCCCAGAGCGGACAATATCACTAGTGGGCTGGCCTGTTACAAATGGTAATAGAGCCACTTTTGTGTTACCCTTGCCGATGTTGGGTCAGAGTTCAACTTAGTTTAGGCAAATCTCGGTTAGGCGAGGCAAACCTCAGAGTTGAGTGTAGGCGAATCTGATGTGGTGGGACAGCCTCAGCGAGGACGCTAAGTCCATAAGAGGGGGTGTATGTAAAACTTGCCTTGAGCCCTCGCTATGACACGACCATTCTATATTTCTTCAAAAGGCTAAAGATAAATCACAGTTGGTGAAACCAAACTTTTACCTCTTCTTTCATAAATATATTCAATAAATGCATTTCCTATGGTTCTAATGATGGTACTAATATAATGTCTCTTTTCGTGTTCTTCACCTGATGGTCTTTCGAAAACAGGCTCCCTATACTTTTCGGAGTAGGGGTAAGGTCTGCGTACACTCTACTCTCCTCAGACTCCACTTGTGAGAACCTAATGGGTTGTTGTTGTTGTAGTCAGTAAATGCATCATGCTGAAATGAGATTCTTTCTAATATTGGAACAAAATAAATTCCATTTCAAATACAGCTTTGAAATCTGTCTTTTTTTTTCTTTCTTCTATTCTCAGGTACAATATTAAGAGAGTAAGTTTTTGGTAGAATACATCTTTAAGAAATCTACTTTATCAAAAAGGTTATCTCTAAAAGAGAACAAATAACTTCCTTCACTTATGAATTGAAAAATTAATTTATTTTGTAAATAATTTGAATTCTCGCTTTATTTGGATAATCTTTGTGGTGATTTGGTATCTCCATATGTAAAGGGGATAAAATCTAAATCTAAAATGCCGGGGCTAGCCGTAAAATTGATGAAGTTACTCATCTGCTCTTTTGTATTTGGAGATCTGATGCTTCTCTCTATTGGGCGGGTTAGATTAGCATAACCCGATCATAGCTCATGATGTATCATATAACTTATTATGTGACTCAGGATGTGGTGTCAATTTTAATGGTTCTAAATCTAGACCATATGTTAGATCTCCATAAACTCCTTGAAATTTGAACTTCACCGATGGATATTTAACCAGCTAAATATTTGCCAAAATATATTTATCAATCCCTCTAGCATTTTCTTGGTGATATCTATCACATTTGATGTGTTCTTTGTCCCATAGTAACCCCAAGTTCTCATGTTTAGTGCTAGTTTTCCATTTGATGTGTGTTTCACACTCTTGCAGTATTACCAAGTGATGTTTGTGCATCCGTAGGTACACTTCTATAGCCTATTTTTTAAGTGTATTGTTCTCATAACAGTGACTGACATTCCACGAAACAATTTCCAATAATCTTCATTGGAAATGTTCGATGAACTTGAAGCGCTCATTCTGTTATGCTTCTTTCATTTTTCAAACTCTAGTTCTTTTTTTTTTGAATTTGAATAGCGTCTGTAAGTAAGAAATGGTTCTTGAAGCATATATATAGAATTCTTGGTGTATATGCGTCCCCTACACCCCTTCTTAATTATTTGTGTGTTTCCTATCCTAAAGATAAATCAGAGATGAAAAACAAAGAAATTTTTGTTGTATTATTTAACTTTGTTTTTTCTTCATTCCATAATGATGATGTAACACCCCAGATTTTAGACAGAGGCCCACATTGGAAAAACCCAAGAGTTATGTTGGGTATATAAGTTAACAAGTCTTAGACCCTAGTGAAGCATTTTAAATCCGTGAAGGCCTAAGCCTAGAGCAAAAAATATCACTAGCGGGTTAGTCTGCTACAAATGGTATCAGATCCATTTTTGTGTCAACCATGTTGATGGTGGGTTAGTTTTCAACTGAACTTAGGCAAATCCCGGTTAGGCGGGGTAAACCTTAGTGCTGAGTCTAGGAAAATCCCATGCGGTGGGGCAAACCTCGGCGAGGACGCTGAGTCCATAAGAGTGTGTGTATGTAACACCCTAGACTTAAGATAGAGTCCCACATTGGCAAAATACAAGTGGGATACTGGGTATATAAGTTAAATGCATTTCCTATGATTCTAATGATGGTGCTAATATAATGTCTCTTTTAGTCTTCTTGAGCCGATGGTCTTTCGAAAATAGTCTACCTTTACGCTTCGGAGTAGGGGTAAGGTCTGCATATACTCTACCCTCCCCAGACCCCACTTGCGAGAACTCAATGGATTGTTGTTGTTGTTGTAGTCAGTAAATTCATCATGTTGACACGCGATTCTTTCTAATATGGGAACAAAATAAATTCTATTTCAAATACAGCTTTGAAATCTTTCTTTTTTTTTTCTTCTATTCTCAGGCATAATATTAAGAGAGTAAGTATTTGGTAGAATACATCTTTAAGAAATCGACTTTATCAAAAAGGTTATCTCTAAAAGAGAATAAATAACTTCCTTCACTTTTGAATTGAAAAATTAATTTCTTTTGTGAATAATTTGAATTCTCGCTTTATTTTGTTTGTCTCAATTCTCAATTCTGAATAATGTTTGTGTTCTATTTTTCTTTTTTACGTATAATATAATGTTTTTGGATGAGATAAATTCCAAAACTTAAAACTTTCAGGCTCAACGTCACATTTTCATGTTCACTTATGAGTGCTTTATTTTTATCTGATTTAATTTCTATTGTACAACCTGAACAAATATTTTTATAAATAAGCAGGCAATTGTCAATTTATTATTCTTCATATAAATTTGTAATAGTTATTTGTTTTTTATTGAGTTAGCTAAATAAATTTAACTCATCATTTTCAGCATTTTATATGCACATTTGGCTTTAACTTTTATTTTGTAACTCCCACTCATTTTTCATCCTTCCAGTTTAAAAAGTGCAAGTACTCTGATATTTGAAGCATTAATCAGCTCTGCTCTCCAGGGTAGAGGTAAGGTTTTCGTACAAATTACACTCCACAAATTTCATTTGTGGGATCCCATTGGGTTGTTGTTGTTGTTGTAATCCTCCCATAAGTGCATACTGACACGAGCTCTTTTCTCAAATAGGAAAAAAAACAAATTTCTTATCTTATGAAGTACATTTTCCAATTCGAGATTTAATTTCTTTGATACTTTCTACTTTCTAGTACTAATACTTTAATGCTACAAATTTGAGATCCCTTTTTTTTTTCATTTTTCTTTGTTTGTTTTTTCTTTGTCTTCACGGCTATAAGTATTAAGAAGGTAAAATTTTATCCACAATCGGTGTGCATGCTCTATTGTTGCTAAATTTTAGTATATTTTTTTAAAAAAACAGTACGCATAAAATAATTTATTTTAAATATCCATATCACACGTTTGACTTGGGTATTGTTGTGCGTTGCCTTCCTGAGATACCTGGGAAGGGCGACGTAAGGCAAAGCAACTAACTTCCGTGTGCTTACTTTTCGCCAGTCGAAGGACCCCTCCGCATGCTAGACTTGACTGTCAGTGCCGTGCGGGAACGCCAATGTCTGGATCATAATTTGTAGCGAGAGAACTGAATGAAAGCTTGCTTGTATTAATAGAGAACAATGATTGAAAGAAAGCCAACGTGGTACCAGGAGGGGAGGAGACACTAATGCAGAGATTTGATTGCTTGCAAAAAACTTCAACGACTATACCCTCATTATATATGTCATAAAACTAAAAACTTAAGTTATAGGAGTAGACATAAATAAGCTAGAAAATCATAATGCAAATACATGAAGTAAAACTTGTCATGACCCAAAACCTAACCCGTCGTGATGGCACCTATCGTGGTACTAGGCAAGCCGACACATTTCCAAAACACATCGATATTTCGTGATGGCACATTTCCAAAGCTTTACTTTACTAGAGTATTCATAAAAGAGTTCAAACCAAAATAAAAATAGAATGCGGAAAAGATAGCCCGACATCGGGGTGTCACTAAGTCATGAACAACTACTACAAACTGTCTGATAACATCAAGACTAGCATAGTTTGGGAAAGACCAATACAACTAAGGGGAAGATAAGGAAGAAGAAAAAAAGGGCTGTGATCGCCAGGCAACTACCTTGCTATATCCGATGATCCACTACTGAATATATATCAACAACCGCTACCATGGCCAGAAATGCCTGGATCTGCACACGAGGTGCGGGGAGTAACGTGAGTACACCAACTCAGTAAATAACAGAAATAAAAATAGGCTGAGAAGTAGTGACGAGCTAAATGTAAGTATAGTTCATATCACAAATATTCCGTAAACTACAACATGATTTAAAAACCAGTGTTTAAGTCAAATCAGCTTGTTTAAATCTAGTTCAGGTAAAACCAATAAAAATATCTTTCAACAGTTCTCAAACAAGGACTCACAGCAGCTATGAGCACAAAGGATGAAATCATATATCGCCCCTCGAGCAAAAACATCACTCAGTCCTTCCAGTCACTCCAACCTCGCAATTACTCATGCCTCCCAATCACTTAGCACTCGGCACTCGGCACTCGCACTCAGTAGGTACCTACGCTCACTGGGGTGTGTACAGACTCCAGAGGGACTCCTTCAGCCCAAGTGCTATATCAATGTCCATCATGGCAAAATCAATGAAACATGCTACGGCGTGCAGCCCGATCCCATAAATGTCCTCACAATCAGGCCCTCAGCCTCACTCAGTTATAATCTCTCCAGTCTCACGGGCTCTCATAAATCAAGTAATCAGCCCAAACAACATTGATATGATGCATCAAATAAAGTAATAGAGACTGAGCTATGATGTAACAATGCATGAACATGACTGAGTATAGATTATCAACCAAAATCAGTGAGCGGATAGTAAGAAAAGACCTCCAAGGGTCTAAACAATATAGGCATAAGGCCTAGACATGGTATCTAGCATGATTTACAACAAATCTTTGTAAAACACATGAGGATAATATAGCTTCAACAGGTTGTTCAACTTTACAGCTGCTACGGGACGGACCACTTCACAATCCCCCAACGGTGCACACCCACACGCCCATCACCTAGCATGTGTGTCACCTCCAAATAGTCATATGACACACAAATCCGGGGTTTCACACCTTCAGGACTAGATTTACAACCGTTACTTACCTCAATCCGAGCAAATCTCTACCCCGCAATGCCCTTGCCTCTCGAATCGGCCTCTGAGCATCCTGAATCTAGCCACAAGCAGTACAATACCATTAATATATGCTAAAGGAATCAATTCCACAAGAAAACTACTAAATTAGACTCAAAACCCGAAATTGGCTCAGTCCCGGCCCCCGGGCCCACGTCTCAGAATTTGACAAAAGTCACAAAACCCGAAAGCCCATTCACTCACGGGTCTAACCCTACCAAATTTACCAAAATCCAACAACAAAATCCCCTTCAAAACATCATAATTCCATCTCAAGAACTCTTCCACTTTAATCCCAAATTTTCACCCCAAATCACAATTTAGATGATAATATTCAAGATATAATCATGAAATTTAACCAAAACTAAGTGAGAAACACTTACCCCAATCAACTCCCTGAAAATCCCTTCAAATATCGCCTAAATTCGTGGTGTCTAGCTCAAAATATGAAAAATGGGCACAAACACTTGATTTTGAAATTTAACATTGCTGCCCAAATTTCCTTTTTCACGAACGCGGAAGTACCCTCGCGTTCGCGAAGCACAACTGCCTCAGCCCAAAAATCCCTTTTATGCCAACGCGATCTACCACTCACGACCACGATGCCTTACCAGCTCAAACCTTCGCGAATGCGACCCTCACCTCACGAATGAGTAGACCAAGGACCTGGGGTCCACAACAGCCTTACTCCTCTTCGCGAACGCAACACCACCCACGCATTCGCGATCCCCACGCTGCCCTACCCATCATGTTCACGTCCTCACCTTCGCGAACACGTAGAACAAAAATTATTCATCTCAAAAACACTCCTCGCAAACGCGAGGCCCTTCTCGCGAATGCGTAAGAGGAAACCAGAACCAAAATACAACAACAGATCAGCTATCTCACCAAGGCAAAAACTGATCTGTTAGCCACCCGAAACTCACTCGAGGCCCTCGGGACCTCAACCAAATATGCCAACATGTCATATAACACCATGCAAACTTATTCTAACCTTTGAATCACTTAAAACAACATCAAAATACCAAATTACGCTCGGATTCAAGCCAAAATTCCATTCCGACCCCGATATCAAAATTTCCACAACCGACCAAAATCGCCAAAATTCCAACTTTCGCCAATTCAAGCCTAATTCTACCACGGGCCTCCAAATCTCATTCCGAACACGATCCCAAGTCCAATATCACCTAATGGAGCTAACAGAACCATAAAAAGTTCAAATCCAAGGTCTTTTACACATAAGTCAATGTCCGGTTGACTTTTCCAACTTAAGCTTCTACTTTAGAGACTAAGTATCCAGATTCACTCAGAAACCACTACGGACCCGAAGCAACTAACCCGATATATCATAATATAGCTGAAAAGCACAAAAGGAAGCAGAAATAGAGAAAACAGATCTATAACTCTCGAAACGACCGGCCGGGTCGTTACATCATCTCCCTCTTAAACAACTGTTCGTCCTCGAACGGGTCTAGAAATATACCTGAATTCTCAAATAGGTGTGGATATCTGCTCTGCATCTCCCGCTCGGTCTCCCGGGTGGCCTCCTCCATAGGCTAACCTCTCCTTTGCACCTTCACTGATGCTATGTCCTTTGACCTCAAATTCCGAACCTGTCGATCCAAAATGGTCACCGGCTCCACATCATAAGTCATATCACCCTCCAACTGAACCGTGCTGAAGTCCAAAACATGGGACGAATCGCCAACATACTTCCGGAGCTTTCATGCACACTCGACAATCTAGGTGGCAAGGCAAGCTTATAAGCCACATTCCCTATCCTCTGAAGCACCTCAAAAGGCCCAATAAACCGGGGGCTCAACTTGCCCCTCTTCCCAAACCTCATAACACCCTTCATGGGTGATACCTTCAGCAAAAACTTCTCCCCAACAATAAAAGACACATCACAGACCTTCTTGTCCCCTAGCTCTTCTGCCTAGACTGCGTCGTGCGAAGCCACTCCTGAATCAATTTCACCTTATCTAATGCATCATGGAACAAGTCTGTACCCAAGAGCCTAGCCTCACTCGGTTCAAACCATCCTACTAGAGATCTACACCTCCTCCTATATAAAGCCTCGTACGGAGCCATCTGAATGCTCTACTGATAATTGTTGTTATATGCAAACTCTGCGAGAGGCAAAAACTAATCCCATGAACCCCCAAAGTCAATGACACAAGAGCGCAACATGTCCTCCAATATCTGAATAGTGCGCTCGGACTGACCATCCGTTTCAGGGTGAAAAGTCGTGCTAAACTCAACCTGAGTACCCAACTCTCGCTGCACGACCCTCCAAAACTGCGATGTAAACTGAGTGCCCCTATCTGAAATGATGGAAACTGGGACACCATGCAGGCGAACAATCTCTCGGATATAAATCTCAACCAACCGCTCTGAAGTGTAAGTAGTACCAACTGGAATGAAGTGCGTAGACTTGTCAGCTGATCCACAATCACACAAATAGCATCAAACTTCCTCGACGTCCATGGGAGCCCAATTACGAAGTCCATGGTGATCCACTCCCACTTCCACTACGGGATCTCTAATCTCTGAAGCAAGCCACCTGGTCTCTGATGTTCATACTTAACCTGGTGTTAGTTGAGACACCGAGCCACAAACCCAACTATATCCTTCTTCATCTGCCTCCACCAATAGTGTTGTCTCAAATCCTGGTACATCTTCGCGACACCCGGATGGATGGAGTACCGCAAGCTATGGGCCTCCTCAAGAATCACCTCCCTTAGCCCATCTACATTAGGCACACATATCCGGCCCTGCATCCTCAACACGCCGTCAACACCAATAGTCACGTCCCTAGCATCACCTTGCCGAACCCTGTACTAAAGTACGAGTAGGTGGGGGTCATCATACTGACGCTCCCTGATACGGTCATAAAAAGAAGACATGAAGACCACGCAAGCCAATACCCGACTTGGCTCCGAAATATCCAGTCTAACAGGCTGGCCCGCTAAGGCCTGAACATCCAATTCCAAGAGTCTCTCTGCTGCCAGAAGATATGCTAAACACCCCAAACTCTCCGCCCGGTGACTCAAAGCATCGGCCTCCATATTGGCCTTCCCCGGATGGTACGAAATAGTGATATCATAGTCCTTAAGAAGCTATAACCATCTCCGCTGATGCAAATTAAGATCCTTTTGCTTAAACAAATGTTGCAGACTCCGGTGATCAGTATAGATCTCACAATGAACCCCATATAAATAATGGCGCCAAATCCTTAAGGCGTGAACAATGGCTGCTAACTTAAGATCATGGACAGGATAGTGCTTCTCAAGGGTCTTCAACTAGCGCGAGGCATAGGCAATCACCCTACCCTCCTGCATCAGAACACATCCAATGCCTATCCTCAAGGCGTCACAATACACAGTGTAAGAACCTGAAGTTGATGGCAGAATTAACACTGAGTTATGGTCAAAGCAGTCTTAAGCTTCTGAAATCTCTCCTCACACTCGTCCGACCACCTGAAAGGAGCACCCTTTTTGGTCAATTTGGTCAAAGGCGATGCAATAGATGAAAATCCCTCTACAAAGCAACGGTAATAGCCCGCCAAACTAAGAAAGCTCCTAATATCCGTGGCTGAGGATGGTCTAGGACAACTCTGCACCGCCTCTATCTTCTTCGGATCCACCCGAATACCCTCACTGGACACCACGTGCCCTAAGAATGCTACTGAACCGAGCCAAAACTCGCACTTGGAGAACTTTTCATAAAGAATTTCCTCTGTCAATCTTTGTAACACAACCATCAAGTGTTGAACATGCTCCTCCTAGCTACGAGAGTACACTCGGATGTCATCAATGAGTACAATAACGAATGAGTCCAAATAGGGCTGGAATACACTATTCATCAAATACATGAATGCTGTTGGGGCATTGGTCTGCCAAAAGACATTACAAGGAACTCATAATGGCCATAACGGGTCCTGAAAGCTATCCTAAGAATATCCGAATCCCGAATCTTCAGCTAGTGATACCCGGACCTCAAATCAATCTTGGAGAACACCCTCGCTCCCTAAAGCTGAATAAACAAATCATCAATACGAGGCAAAGGATACTTGTTCAACCGCCTGTAATCAATGCACATCCTCATGGAACCATCCTTCTTCTTTACAAATAAAACTGGTACACCCCAAGGTGATACGCTAGGCCGAATAAACCCCTTATCAAGGAGTTCCTGAAGTTCTCCCTTGAACTCCTTCAACTGTGCCGGTGCCATATGATACGGTGGAATAGAAATGGGTTGAATGCCCGCCACCAAATCAATATCAAAGTCAATATCCCTGTCAGGTGGCATGCCCGACAGGTCTGCAAGAAACACATCCAGAAAATCACGTACCACCGGAACAGAATCAATGGTAGGAGTCTCTACACTAACATCCCTTCACAAATGCCAAATAAGATAGGCAACCCTTCTCAGCCATACG
The DNA here is from genome assembly GCF_000390325.3 of Nicotiana tomentosiformis. Classification (NCBI taxonomy): domain Eukaryota; kingdom Viridiplantae; phylum Streptophyta; class Magnoliopsida; order Solanales; family Solanaceae; genus Nicotiana; species Nicotiana tomentosiformis. The sequence goes on from NC_090819.1 coordinate 134,393,640, forward strand.
CTGAGCCTTCAAACATGAAATCACCATACTAGGTACATAATCTATAGAACCGTTCCACTCAACCCTTAGAAATCCCGACATCGCCAATGTCACGATCTTAGCATGATAATCTAGAACAACATGACATGGAGACAACCAATCCATACCCAATATCACATCAAAATCGACCATACTAAGCAACAAGAGATCTACTCTGGTCTCCAGACCCCTAATAGTCACCACACATGACCGATATACGCAGTCCACAATAATAGTATCACCCACATGAGTATATACATGAACAGATAAAACTAAAGACACACGTGGCATATCCAAAAAATAGGCAAAATACGAGCAAACATATGAATAAGTGGAACCAGGGTCAAACAATACAGAGGCATCTCTGTGACAAACTGAGACAATACCTGTAATCACACCATCTAAAGAAATAACTTCTGATCTGGCTTGAGAGCATAGAAACGGGCCTGACCACCCCCTGATCTGCCTTCCCCTCTAGAGCGACCCCTAGCTGACTGACCTCCACCCCGAGCTGGCTGGGCGGGTGGTGAAGTAACTGGTGCTGAAGTTGAAGGCTGACTCCTCTGCTGAGATAGACCCCCATGACGATGAGGTCACTACCTCTACATATGCCCAAACTCCCCACACTCAAAACAACTCCCTGGTGCTGGTGGCAGGGACTGAAGGGAGCCCCGAGCACCGGGATAACTGGAAGAAGAACTTGGCATGGAGGAGCCCTGAACTGATGGAGCACGGGATGGACTCTGGGCTGGGAGGGCACTGAGTGATGAGTGGCTCTGAATAACTGTGAGAACTATGGCCCGATGATGCACCACAGTGAACTGGGCGGGCTGACTGAGCATGCATGAATGGACGGCCTCTGCCGTGCTGGAACTGACTCCCATGAGGAGCACAACTGAATCCACCATATCCACGTGGCCTCTTAGTCATAAGCAATCACAGCTGATAAGTGAGGCCATCTAAAAACATCTTGATCCTCTCCCTGTCCGTGGTAACCAACCAGATAGCATGACGGGCCAACTCCGAGAATCGCATCTCATATTGTGTCAGAGACATATCACCCTGACGAAGTTGCTCAAACTGTCTGCGCAGCTCCTCTCTGCGGGACTGGGGCACGAACTTCTCCAGAAAGATAACGGAGAACTGCTGCCAAGTGAGAGGTGCTGCGCCGACCAGCCTATGCCTCTCGTAAGCCTCCCACCAACTAAATGCAGCCCCATAGAACTGAAAGGTAGTGAACGAGACCCCACTAGTCTCCAGAATACCTGTTGTACAGAGTATCCTCTGACACCTGTCCAAGAAACCCTGTGCATCCTCACCTTCTGCACCACTGAAAGATGGAGGTTGGGTTCTCCCAAATCTCTCCAATCTACACTGCTCATCCTCAGGCATAGTAGGAACCACATATTCCTGAGCAGCTACAACCGGCTGGGCTGGTGGTGCCCCCGATGTCTGGAATCCCTGTACCACCTGCTCTGGTGTATGGGCAGCGAGAGTCTGAGCACCTCCCCCGGCCTGAGAAGTGGCTGCTGCGGCCGGAACAGAGACTACATGAGAAAGGCTGGTGCACGCAGTCAGAATTTGAGCCATGGCCTCCTGAATGCCTGGAATCATAATAGGCACAGGTGGTGCCTGAGCTGGTGCATCAACAACGGCAATCTGGTCCTGATCTGGGGTAACTAGTGGATCTGCAAGTACTTCCCCAACTGTTGTGCGGGTTGCACCACTACTCCTACCAAGACCTCTACCGCGACCTCAACCTCTCACGACCCTTGCTGGTGGTACTGGTGGCTGGCCCTCCTGACCGGTAGTACGAGTCCTAACCATATGTGAGAGAATTAAACAACATATGTTTAGTTACTAGAATCAACAGATTCTCACGACAAGAATTCAACAATATGGAATTTATTTTTCTTAAAAGTTCTGCAGCCTCTCAAAGATAAGTACAAACATCTTCGTACCGATCCGTAAGACTCTACTAAACCCGCTCATGACTCGTGAGACCTATGTAACCTAGGCTCTGCTACCAACTTGTCACGCCCCAAAATCTAACCCGTTGTGATGGCGCCTATCGTGGTACTATGCAAGACGACACATTTCCAAAACACATTGATATTTCATTTAAAAGATTAGTCAAAGCTTTACTTTACTAGAATCTTAATTAAAGAGTTCAAACCAAAATAAAAATAGAATGCGAAAAAGATAGCCCGACATCGGGGTGTCACTAAGTCATAAGCAACTACTACAAACTGTCTGATAACATCAAGACTAGCATAGTCTGGGAAAGACAAAACAACTAAGGAGAGGATAAGGAAGAAGAAAAATAGAGTTGTGATCGCCAGGCAGCTACCTTGCTATCTCCGATGATCCGTTACTGAATATATATCAACAACCGCTACCGTGGCCAGAAATGCTTGTATCTTCACACAAGGTGCAGGGAGTAACGTGAGTACACCAACTCAGTAAGTAACAGAAATAAATAAAGGCTGAGAAGTAGTGACGAGCTAAATGCAAGTATAGTTCATATCACAAATATTTCGTAAAGTACAACATGCTTTAAAAACCAGTGATTAAGTCAAATCAGCTTGTTTAAATCCAGTTCAGGTAAAACCAATAAAAATATCTTTCAATAGTTCTCAAACAAGGACTTACATCAGCTATGAGAACAAAGGATGAAATCATATACCGCCCCTCGAGCAAAAACATCACTCAGTCCTCCCAGTCACTCCAACCTCACAATCACTCATGCGTCCTAATCACTCAGCACTCGGCACTCGCACTCAGTAAGTACCTGCGCTCACTGGGGGTGTGTACAGACTACGGAAGGGGTCCTTCAGCCCAAGCACTATATCAATGCCCATCATGGAAGAATCAATGAAACATGCTGCGGCATGCAGCCCAATCCCATAAATGTCCTCATTATCAGGCCCTCGGCCTCACTCAGTCATAATCTCTCCAGTCTCTCGTTCTCTCAGCAATCAAGTAATCAACCCAAACAACATTGATATGATGCATCAAATAAAGTAATAAAGACTGGCTATGATGTAAAAATGCATAAACATAACTGAGTACAGATTTTCAACCAAAACCAGTGAGAGGATAACAAGAAAAGACCTCCAAGGGTCCAAAAATACTGGCATAAGACCTAGACATGGTATCTTGCATGATTTACAACAAATCTTTGTAAAACACATGAGGATAATATAGCTTCAACAGGTTGTTCAACTTTACAGTTACTACGGGACGGACCAAGTCACAATCCCCCAACGGTGCACGCCCACACGCCCGCCACCTAGCATGTGTGTCACCTCCAAATAGTTACATGACACACAAATGTGGGGTTTCATAACCTCAGGACTAGATTTACAACCGTTACTTACCTCAATTCGAGAAAATATCTACCGCGCAATGCTCTTGCCTCTCGAATTGGCCTCCGAGCATCCCGAATCTATCCACAAGCAGTACAATACCATTAATATATGCTAAAGGAATCGATTCCACAAGAAAACTACTAAATTAGAGTCAAAACCCGAAATTGGCTCAAACTCGGCCCCTGGGCCCACGTCTCGGAATCCGACAAAAGTCACAAAACCCGAAAGCCCATTCACTCACGACTCTAACGCTACCAAATTTACCAAAATCTAACAACAAAATTCCCTTCAAAACCACAAAATTCCATCTCAAGAACTCTTCCAGCCTTTCCCCAATTTTTCACCCCAAATCACAATTTAGATGATAAAAATCAAGATATAATCATGGAATTTAACCAAAACTAAGTGAGAAACACTTACACAATCAACTCCCGGAAAATCCCTTCAAATGTTGCCTAAATCCGTGGTCTCTAGCTCAGAATATGAAAAATGGGCACAAACCCTCGATTTTGAAATTTAACACTGCTGCCCAGATTTCCTTCTTCACGAACGCAGAAGTACCATCGCATTCGCGAAGCATAACTGCCTAAGCCTAGAAATCCCTTCTATGCAAACGCGATCTACCACTCGTGACCAAGATGCCTTACCAGCTCAAAACTTCTCGAACGCGACCTTCACCTCGCGAACGCGTAGACCTAGGACCTGACGGGGTCCCCAACAACCTTACTCCTCTTCGCGAACGCGACACCACTCATGTGTTCGCGATGCACACACTGCCCTACCCTTCGCGTTTGCGTCCTCACCTCTACGAATGCATAGAACAAAAATTCACCATCTCAGAAACACTCTTCACGAATGCGAGGCCCTTCTCGCGAACGCGTAAGAGGAAACCAGAACCAAAATACAGCAGCAGATCAGCTATCTCACCAAGGAAAAAAATGATCCGTTAACCACCCAAAACTCACCCGAGGCCCTCGGGACCTCAACCAAATATTCCAACAAAATAACCCCATGCAAACTTAGTCAAACCTTCGAATCACTCAAAACAACATCAAAATACCAAATTACACTCGGATTCAAGCCTAACGACTTCAAAACTTCCAAATTACACCAACGATGCCGAAACCCACTCAACCACGTTCGAATAACCTCAAATTTTACACACAAGTCAAAAATAACACCACAAACCTATTCCAACTTCAAAAATTCAATTCTTACCCCGATATCAAAATTTCCACTACCAACCGAAATTGCCAAAATTCCAACTTTTACTAATTCTACCACGTGCCTCCATATCTCATCCCAAACATGCTCCAAAGTCAAAAATCAACTAACAGAGATAACAGAACCATCAAAAATTCAAATCTGAGGTCTTTTACATATAAGTCAACATCCAGTTGACTTTTCCAACTTAAGCTTCTACTTTAGAGACTAGGTGTCTCAATTCACTCTGAAACCACTCCAGACCCGAACCAACTAACCTGATATATCATAATATAGCTGAAAAGCACAAAAGGAAGCCGAAATGGGGAAATGGGAATATAACTCCTATTTACATGGAAAGAGACCTAGGCTTATTCAAAGGAAAAGTTGGTCAAGCGGCCGGCACTTGTAGGGGTGGCGTCCTTGTCAATTTCATCAGTGTGCACAGGTGATTGTAGGCTATAATTGCGTATTTTAGTTACTTATCGCACTCTAATTTACTACACTTTTATTTTGTTTGAGCCTTAATCGCTAGCGTTTTACACTTATTGTATATTGTATGCCTTGTAGGAGTGATTATGAGTTATTTAGATATTGTGGAACTAATTCGAGCTATGTGGAGCTTTGAAGTCTGAGTAAAAGCCCAAGGAATTAAGTCGGAATCGTGTTCGTCGGTCGAGGATCAATTTTGGACGTCGAAATTCAAGGAAGAATGAACTACTGAAGAAATGCACTAGTGCGAGGCACTGTGCAACGAATTAGTGCAAAGTTTTGACAGAAAGCTCCAAAGTTCAGATACTGGGTATTTTGTTGTCTAACAGGAAAAAGCATTAGTGCGACGCAAAGTACGACACATGGAATGCGTTAAGTTTGCAAGTTTTCCTATTTCGTCTAGGAAAGGGAGATTTCGTCTAGGTCCGACCCTACTTGGTATAAATACATGGAAAAACATTATTTTCTGGACTTTGTATTCCAGACAGATGATACGTTCTAAATAAGGATTTGTTTAAACTGGGTGTAGTTCGTTATATTTATTTTAGGAGTAGGAGCTAGTGTGCTGTGATTAGAATTGAAGCAATATATCTTGACTTTGTTATGCCTTGAGAATAGTGAGTACTTTGGTTGTGACGCTTAGGCTCAATTTTTGACTCTTGTATAAGTACCTTAAATTGTATGATCTTAACTTTGCTTAGCTGCTTTGACTAGAGTATCTTGATGAGTCCAATCTTGAGTGAGTTATTTGTGTGTGAGGTTTGTGTGTTATTCTGATCATTGCATTTGATGTCTAGAACTTGCCCCGTGTGTTTGCAAAGCGAAATAGTAGTTTTGTTCAGTCTTGGATTTGATATATGCGTTTCTTTGTTGAGCCATATATATATATATATTTTACCCGCCTAATTGTTATGTATCGTAGTTAACCTTTTGAGCATGTAATCCTATTTCTTTGGCAACCACATTACAAGCCTTACCCATTTGTTTGAATTAACCATCTGTTTGAACCTTTTCACCTCTCACGAGCATTTGAATTGTAATGAACTTTGTAAAAGTTAAAGTGTGGGGTGGTTGGTTTGGCTTTTGAGTGGAACTAATGAAATAATGAGAAAGGTGCACTATTTTGAAAAATTAAGAGCCACTTGAATTGAAAAAGAAAGAAAAAAATAGTTGTATTGTTGTGAACAATATTCCTTAATAGTGATGACTCTTGATGTAATTGTGCTTCAAGAAGTATGGAGTTAATATACATTGATGTGAAGGTGGAGTTATGGTTTGACATAAGTGTGGGGTTTTAAATGTTAAAGTGTATGTATTAAAGTGCTTAGGTAGGTGTAGTCACTCTTATATCCAAATGTATCCTACCCAACCCGCAGCCTACATTACAACGAATTAAAATCCTACTTGATCATAGACTGAATGAGCTCGATTAGTAGAGCAGTACACTGCGGGCAAGCCTATGGTGCATCTTTTGTGGCATATGAATGTTGTTTCTGAGAGTGAGAGAATTCTTTTTATCTTTAGTTCCTAATTGCTCTTAAATTTTATTGAGTGTGGAACTACTCTCTTTTGTTGTGTGAGGGCACTTGATTTATAAAGTAAAGGTAATGCTTGACCTCTATGATAGAGTAAGTGAGCGGGTTGTGAAAAATGCATGATGCTTGTAAGTCAAATCTTGAGGTGATGATGTTACACTATTGTGCCTAGTCTATTTTAAATATTCTTGGTGTAATTAGGAGGATTGTTTAAAAATGTTGTGTCTATATAAAGTGTAGTTTGATTGCTCGAGGATGAGCAATGGTTTAAGTGTGGGGTGTTAATGGTAGGCTATAATTACGTCTTTTAGTCGCTTATCAGACTCTAATTTACTGCACTTTTATTGTGTTTGAGCTTTAATCGCTAGTGTTTTGCACTTATTGTGTGTTTTATGCCTTGTAGGAGTTATTCTGAGTTATGTAGATATTGTGGAACTAATTCGAGCTATATGGAGCTTCGAAATATGAGTAAAAGCCCAAGGTATTAAGCCGGGATCATGTTTAGGGGTCGAGGATCAATTCTGGACGTCAAATTTCAAGGAAGAAGCAACTACTGAAGAAATGCACTAGTGCGAGGCACTGTGCGGCGCATTAGTGCTAAGTTTTGTTAGAAATTTCCAAAGTTCAGAGACTGGGTTTTGTGTGGTCTGACAGGAAAAAGCATTCGTGCGACGCACTGGGCGATGCATGGAAAGCGTTAAGTTTGCAAGTTTTCCAATTTCGGCTAGGAAAGAGTGATTTCGTCTAGGTCCTACCTTATTTGGTATAAATACATGGAAAAGTGTTATTTTATGCACATTGGACACACTTTAGACCTAGAGACACATGAGGAGCATTCGGGAGCAAGGTTATTTCAGATTGTTTCATCTTTTCTTAGTATTTTCAATTATCCAACACTTATGAATTTGTTTGATACTATCATGATTGGCTAAAACCCATAGTACTAGGGTTGTGATTTAGCCATGAATATTGTTGTTTAACGTTGATTTAACCTTGATTGCAATTCACCAATATATGGTTGTTTCTTCACCTTTGTGATTAATTGCTTAATTGTATGGCCAGCAGTTAGGTTCTATTAACTATCTATGCTATGCTTGGGAAAACCATGTTTAGATTAGAGAAGAATTGAATAGAGCACGATCTTAACTCTGGGGGGGGGGGGAATTGTGGTTAGGATAGGAATATACCTAGTCATTGTGCTTAATTAAATATCGTAATCTTAATGCATTCTTAATAGATTGATTTCTTAGGAATATAGGCGTTAATCTATTTTGAATAGGCAAGTAGTACTTCGGGAGAAGGCTACGAGAGCAATTGTTCGATTAATTAGCAAACATGATTGAATTGTATGAAATGGAGAGTTAACTAGAACATAATAGGATTGGTGAATTGATAATAGCCCTGGAATATTGTCTCTACTGAATACACAACAACCGTTTTGCTGCTTGATAATTTAATTACTACTTAAAATTATAGTTTAGTATAATTAAACTCTTGAACTCGAATTGGCTCGACTGAATAACAATCTTGGTGAATTTAGTGTGTAGTTGATACAAGTCTCTGTGGGTTCGACACTCTACTTATCATCTTATTACTTGTTCGACCACGTATACTTGCGTGTACGGTATGGGAGAAACAACAGGACATGAGCGCACGCTGAATATGGGGCAATATAGGCACATGCACACTAGTTGCTTGGTGCAGCCAAGACCACAGGAACATCCTCCATGACACTCGGTGCCAAGAGGCTTATTAGGGTGTTACGGAGCACATCAGAGGAGTCATGGGGCAAGATCGGAAAGCAACCCATGCATGACATCATGAAAGATTGATTAGGCCATAGGTTAAGGAAATGGTTAAAACGGTGCTCACCAATATATTAATTAGTAAATGAAAAATGATTTTATCACTCAATCCCTAGTATATACCAACAAGAACAATCAACTACTATTAGAATCGGAGACGGATCTAGAATTTGGAGGTTTCGGGTACTAACTATTTTGGGTTTGGTTTAACCATATTTTGAACTTTTTCGATTTAGGCTATTCATCTTTTCTGTTTATATAGACAAACCAATCAAACGGAATAATTTACTCCCTCCGTTCCAGTTTATGTGCACCTATTTCCTTCTTGGTCCGTTCCAAAAAGAATGACCCATTTCTAAATTTGGAAACAATTTATCTTAAACTTCCAATTCTACCCATAATGAGAAACTTTTAAAACTACTCAAATATTTTGGACCCCTTTTGGACTTGTTTAGGACCACAAATTTAAAAAGTCTTCATTTTTTCTTAAACTTCGTACCCAGTCAAACATGTTTACATAAATTGGAATGGAGGGAGTAATAATTATGACAACTTGGAGCAGAGCTTAAAAATTAAATAATACCACTAATTATATAAATAATAATATGTCATTCATTTATAATTTTCCTCAATGAGTTTTCATATTCTAAAGCTAGATATCAGCTGACTAGAGGGTGGATAACTAAAACTAAAACTTACTATACATGCATATTTTATATTTTGATATTCACAGTAAAAATGTATACTAATATAGACTTATAACTTTGAAACACAAGCAAGAATCAATAAAAAGTGCCACATGTATATATGACAGCAAGACAAGGCTGAAACCTTGACATCAAAAGGGAGACACAGACAGAGATGGACCAAAGATTTAAAAGTCATGGTGCATTGCCGTCTTTGATGTAAATCTATCACTCGCCGTGTAAAAACCACAAGGGTGTGCATTTTGTTGGATAGTTGAATTTTGATTAATTTATGTTATTTAGTTAGCCTGTACCATTAAAAATACTATCTCTTTACACACAAATATTAAATGGAATCCCAAAAAAGTTCAAACAAGTCAAGGAAGTGCCTATATTAATTTCGGTAAGTTGATTAAAAGAATAATTCAAATTTGATATATGCTTTTTTTTACTTAACAAGTATACCTTTAAATTTAATTTTTTTCCCATCTCAATCCTAATGAATTTAATCGTTTTCCTACAAAAATGTAAGGGGTAGTCTATCTCTTTCTATTCAATATAAGAGGGTGTTGTGGGTAAAATGGAATAACCTGAAAATAACAAAAGGGCTCGGTCATTAAAAAGAATAAAATAAGAAAAGACAAAAATAGAGCTTCCGCAGCTTGAGGAAAGAAAAAAACAAGAAAACAAGAAAAGCACAAAAGGAATAAGGAGAAGATGAGTTCCCTATTATTGAAATTTAAAGCTTTGGTTCTTAAAAAATTCGAACTCAATATGCACAAAATTCTTAACAGGGTCTTCCTCTAACAGTGACCCCCTTCCTCACTTATGATGGCGAGTGCCAACTCTTATATATTGGAGTTCCTAGATGTAAATCTATACGTATATACTGAAACTTTTTGAAGTCGCGGGTGCTGGTGTACCCTCAGTCTTATGTGTAAGTCCGCCTTAGGCACAGGAGAAGGGGAGAAGCTAAGCCTCGGAGGCAAGCTTCATCACAAGCACAAGATCGTGCTAAGAAATCTGGGACACGAGAAGGGTGGCTTGTAGTTAGGTGGAACTATGAGCGACATACGAGCAATTTGAGTGCCGGTGACACTTTGGAGAAGTTGTCCGGTAACAGTACACATGCATAAAAGCCCACAATTATGTATGAACAACAACGGAAATTAGCATATTACATATGATGAAGTGTGCAGTGAATATGATTAATAGAGACTTCATAAGGGAGGTTTAGCTGACCCACCTTGAAGTCTGTTTACCCTCAAAATCAGATAACAATTGAATTTATACTCGGTTTTAAGAATACGTGATTCAACGTAATACAAATTAAGAAAATAGATTGATATTGAAATTGACGATAAAAGAATAGATGCAAACCACACGAATTGAACAACCTTAGCCTTCGAGTTCGATCACCCTCGAACCAAGAAATGCATCAACTGATGTATAAACAGAATAACAAGATGATGAGAATTAGAAATGATAGTATATTGCTTTGTGCTGCTTATTGCAATGTGTTACAAATGATCAGACCCCCTTTATATAGTAGGGGAGTCCTACTCTTGATACAATTTTATACAAGGTAAAATATCTCATGCTTTTGCTAATTAATCGGCCTTTCCTTGATACGTGCTGGGATTTCTACCGTGATCTTCAATCGATCGCGGATATTTCTTCCTTCTGTTATTTGGATTGACAAATTTCCCTCGATCTTGTTAGGTCTCGATCTTGTTCGGTTCCGAGGTCACAAGCTCAACAATGTAACTTTGCACCTCAATTTGATATAACTCGAGATCGAGCTCTAACCTGTCATGTTTTAGTCTAGATTGGTCACACAAAAGGCGAACCCAGTTTCGACCGTAAACAGATAGTCCCCTCATTTTTCGGTCCGAAGATGTCGAGCAATGATATGAACTTCCGAATCCCGCTTCGATAGATCATTACATAAGCGACAAATGGTTACCGAAACATCTCGTCGGTCCAGTTACCAAGGCATTAAATGCCTGTTAGTTGTTGGTCGGCCGTTATGGGTTCTGAACCGTCATTAGAAGACTATAAAAATCCCAACTTTCATTCATTAAACCTTTATGTTCAAAGCTCCTCCTATTCTTGTTCTTCAAAAATCTCTTCACTCTCCAACATTTTTACCCAGATTTCTTGAACCTTTTGCAAACCACTAAGCGTACCTTCTTAATTTCCTCTTCTTCATCTCTGCTCTAAAATAGAAAAAACTTGTAAGACTGTACCACAAAAGGAGACCGCCTCTTCGTCACGATCTGCCAGCGATGGGGCTGTAGTGGAAACGCATCCTGAAGAGTTCATTCCTGCAGGGTGCCCGACTGTTGCTGATTTCAAGGTCAAAATCACTTCTTTGGTACTGGGTCAATGCAAGTCGGTCTCGAGATATATATGTACGATCATCGATGATCTTCTCTCCAAGGTCAAAGAGGATTAAAGCTAGGCCGATAAGCACGTGGTGGTGCCTTCGCCTAAGAAATCAATTACTACCCACGTGGAGGGTTTTTTAAGTGTTTACACTTACCCCTTCATGTTGGGTCCCTTAGACCCGATCATTATCGCCTTCTGCAAGGGGTACAAGGTGACCCTTGGTCAAATTCACCCTTCCTTCTAGAGGATAGTGATTATTCTTTGTTTCTTCATAAACAAAATCGAGGGGTGTCCCTTCACCCTTGATCATCTTATGCACATGTACAGTCCCCGACTCTATCAAGGGGGGTTAATCAAACTTGATCACCAGGCTGGTAGGGCCCTATTCTCGAGTATAGATGAGGCTCGAGACCGAGGCTAGATGGGCCGATTCAATTAAATAAGGACTTTGGACTTGATCCCTGCCGAGTACATGTCATTTCTCGAGAAATGGAACATGAAGCGTAAGTGCAACTTCGCCTTAAAATTTTTATTGATTCCTTCTCCCCTTCCCTCCTTTCTATCGGTGTTTTTGTTGTGCAGTTGTGGCTCAGATGCCAGATGTCGTTCCTCAACTCAAGTAGTGGGTCAAGGACATTGTTTCTCAAAGACCATATTCCAAGCGTGCATGGATAGAATTGTCGAAGGGTAGGTGGGACACCCGTAAGCATGGTAATTTTTCTTTTCTGATTCAATAATGTTTGACTTTCTCCTTGCGTTGTAGAACTCTTATGGGTCTGGTTTTCTTTTGTAGGTCTCCCCAAGGATATCGTCATGAGTCCTCCATCCGGTGATGAGGATGTGCCTCTCGAGTCCCCTACTCCGAGGCAAGGTGATGAGAAGAAAAGAAAAAAGGCCCCGAGATCCCCGAACTCGGAGAAGCAGAAACCGAAGAAGAGGAAGGCGTGCAAACCTAAGGAAAGTACCAACGTCCTCTCATCGTACTCAATCCGCTGACTGAGGGATGAGTCTGAAGAAGAAGGAGAAGACAACTACGAGTTAGTGGCTCGTGTGTGAACCGCTTTGCCACGAGCCGAGAAAGTTGCTGAGAAGGCATTGGCCGAGATCTAGAAATCGGAATGGGGTGCTGATACTTTACACCAAGACAGGGGAGTCGAGAGAGAGACCGGGGCCGACACTCCTCGAGTAGAAGAAGGTGAACCGAAGATGTGCTTGGGGCGATTGACCTTACCTGGTCTCCTTAGTTCTCTGATGCCATGATCTGTGAGGCCGGTATGCTAGAAGGTCGTTCTTACTAGGGACCTCAGGGGGCGACAGATATCCACAACTTCTTGAATGGTTTAGAGTCCACTACCTCAGAGGATGTCACTGGGCTTGGTGACTTGCTGGTGCCAAAGAAGGTACCATCATCGGGGGCAAGTGGGTCTTCTTCGAGCCCAAAGTTGGTGGATCGGTTCTCGGCCCCGAGCGTTAACCCTGACCGAAGGCGGTCACTAGTTTTATCTGTCCCGGAGGATGCCCAGGTTTTCTATGCCCCTGTGAGGATTTCTAGCTACCTTCAGTGCTTGGTGACCAAAGAGGATCGGGCCTTGATGGACGCGGTGGAAGCACCCTGCCTATTCAATGAATCTCAGCAAGCTTTGAATCGGGTAACTTCGAGTTTCCTTTTATTATGTATATTAAGTTAAATAATCCTAACGGCTTTCTTTATGCTTGCAAGCCTCGGTACTACACCATGAGGCTTTCCTTCGATACTGAAAGAGTTAACCCAACACGAGGCCGAGGTTCAGGAGCTTACTGAGAAGAGGGACACTTATAAGCTTCTGAGTGAGAGACTTCTGGACGAGTTAGAAGTGGCTCGGAAGGATCATACCAAGTGGGCCGAGCAGGTAAATTGAGTACTTAAAGATAGTGACGACGAACTGGATTCAATGGCTAACGATTCGATCCTATAGGTCCGTCAAAGGCTTGAACAAATTGGGCAACTCCAGGCGTAGGTAGACACTATACAAGCTGAGGCCAAGGAATTCAAGAAAAATATGGATCTCATAACCTCGGAAAAGGAAGTTGTCCAAGCGCAACTGGCATCAGTCGAGGCCCAGCTTCGGGTTCCGAAAGAGAAAACATTGGTGCAGGTCAAGAAGATCGAGGAGCTCCAATCTGATGTAAACTCGGTTGTCTCTCGTGGATAGAGTCTTGCCAAGGAATTCGAGGTGGCAAAATTAGAGGTGGTTGTTGTCGAGACCAAGGCTAATGCTAAAGTGGCCTAATTCAAGGTTGATGTCGAGGTGATTCAGGCGCAGGCCAAAAGCATGGTGGAGCATGTAAGGTGGCAAGCTTGGCCATTCTAAATCTCTGTATCGGGCCATTCTGGCCTTTGTAAAAGGATTATATATATATATATATATATATGTGTGTGTGTGTGTGTGTGTGTGAGTATAAGGCTTTCTTTCCCTTTCATCTTTCAAATTTTCCCTTTGCTCTATTACTTGTATTCACGAAGGCGGCTGGAATGCCTTAGCATAAAATAACTTAGGTTATGTTCGAAAGTTCAAATGAATCCTGCCTTTATATTGCTCTGTTTTAAGGCATTTTGGGGATTTTGTGTTATCAGAAACCTTTTCCCAAAGTAGGTAGTCGAGATTATAGTTTACCGAGGGTAGCCTTTAGAACCGGTTATGAAAAAGTTTATTTTTTGAAGGCCTAGTTTTTGTTACTTGTTTCGGACGTCTCCGAGTCGTGTTAATATGGCTATAGCCTTTTAGTTCGGGAGTTGCCCATTGGACTTGCTTTGCCAAGCTATCCGGGCTTGCCCAATATAACAGTCCCCGAGTGGTGTGGCCGCGGCCTTTAAAAACCGGGGGTGGTTACCTAATAGGTCTTATGCCCCCGAGGCCCAGTGACTTGGGCCGTTTGAGTTTGTTTTCTGACAGAAGTCCCCGAGTGAGGGACTGATCAGTCGTACTCCGGTCATAAGCGGTTCTTGAGCTCGTTACCTTTAGGAGATCGGAAGTACGAAATTCTTTAAGGGAAGTAAAGAGGAAATTTTTTAAACATAAGATGATTGCAAGGAAAGTACTTCTCTTTATTCTTGTGCAAAACGGTTATACATACGTACATGTTTTATGCAAGTGCTCGAGCAATCTATGTGGGCACAGTTCGTTTGACCATTTGGCCCTTACAATAAATGCTACCTATCGAGACCCTTACTTTACGAAGTAATTTCCTCGCTAAAGTTGATATCCGAATGTAATGCATATTAGAGGGTAATGCTACAATTAACCTCGAATATTGTTAATGCGATCTCCGACCCCGATTTATAATCGGTCTTTGATTCTATGTTAGCACAATCCATTGTTGCCTCATTAAAAACCTTGCCTAAAAACCTATTTAGGACAAAACCGGTCTAAGGAAAAAAGAGTGCAACGCGTGCTTTCAGACCTAAAATTTGTGCCGCTACTTGTCGATCACCTAGCAAGTGTTAGTCCGAAATAAAAGAAAATGAATGGGGTCGTACCTTAGCGGTAATATCGTTTTAAGTGAGTTACATTCCAATTTCTCGGTAGTTGTTCTCCATTCATCATTCTGAGCTTATATGAACCGTTCCCGGTGACCTTGAGAATCTGGTACGATCCTTCCCAGTTCGAACCCAAATTCCCATCGTTATGATTCCGGGTGTTTAGTGTGACCTTCCTTAGTACTAGGTCACCTATATTGAAGTATCGAAGGTTGGCTCTTCGATTATATTACCTCTTGATGCGTTATTATTGGTCAGCCAATCAAACAGCGGAAGATTCACGCCTTTCATCCAATTGCTCCAAGCTCGTATTCATGGCCTCATCATTTGACTCCTTTGTTGCATATCGGAATCTGATATATGGCTCCCCGACTTCGACCGGTATTAGGGCTTCGATGCCATAAACAAATGAGAAAGGAGTAGCCCCGGTACTGGACTTCGCAGTCGTGCGGTATGCCCAAAGGACTTCGGTTAACCTTTTCATAAGGTTTTGGATTATGGTTTTGTTGGTCGATTCAGCTTGCCCGTTCCCACTAGAGTGATAAGGTGTCGATAAGATTCTTTTGATCTTATGATCTTCGAGAAACTTGGTCACTTTGCTGCCGATAAATTGTTTCCCGTTGTCACACATAATTTCGGATGGCATCCCGAACCGACATATGATGTGGTCCCAAATGAAGTTGATGGAATCCTTTTCCCTAACTTTCTCGTATGCCTACGCTTGAACCTACTTAGAAAAATAGTTAGTCAAAAATAAGATAAATTAACCCTTACCTGGCGCCCATGGAAGAAGGCCAACAATGTCCATTCCCCCCTTTCATGAATGGACATGGTGACAAGATCAAGTACAGCAGTTCCCAGGGCTGGTGAATCATCGGAGCATATATTTGGCATTTGTCACATTTTTTAACGAACATCTTCACGTCTTTTTCCATGTCGATCCAATAATAGCTAGCTCTGATCACCTTTTGAACCAATGATTCGGCACCTGAATGATTTACGCAAGTGCCCTAATGAACTTCCCTCAGAACTTACTCGATATCTCCAGGTCCCAGACATATTTCTAGTGGGCCATCTAACATTCTTCTGAGCAAGGTTCCATCCTCAGACAAGCTGAATCGAGCTGCCTTTGTGTGCATGGCCCTCGTTTCTTTTGGATCTGATGGAAGTTTCCCATTCTTCAAATACTCTACGTATTTATTTCTCCAATCATAGGTTAAGCTTGTGGAGTTTATCTCGGGGTGGCCTTCTTCTACTACTGACCTCATGAGTTGTACCACTGCCCCTTAGTTGAGTTCATCGTCCTCGACTGACAAACCTAAGTTTGCAAGGGCATCGGCCTCACTATTTTGATCTCGAGGTACGTGTTGCAAAGTGCATTCTTTAAACCGATATAACGTTATTAGTAACTTATCTAGGTACCTTTGTATTCATTCTTCTCTAACTTCGAACGTTCCGTTAACTTGATTCACCACAAGGAGGGAGTCACACTTAGCTTCAATCAACTCTGCCCCCAAACTTTTGGCCAGTTCGAGACCTACAATCATGGCCTCATATTCTGCCTCGTTGTTAGTCAATTTCATAGTTCAAATAGATTGTATAACTATGTTGCCTGTGGGTGCCTTCAGTGCGATAACAAATCCAGACCCTTTTGCATTTGATGCACCGTCCGTAAAGATGGTCCAGATTACCAAAGACGCCCCCGAGTTCACCAACAACTCTCTTTCGACCTCGGGTATTAGTGTCGGCGTGAAGTCAGCCACGAAATCTGCCAAACTTTGAGATTTAATGGTTGTTCGGGGTCGATATTCAATATCATACCCGCTGACTTCTATGGCCCATTTGGCCAATCGTCCCGAGAGTTCGGGTTTATGCATTATATTTCAAAGTGGCTAAGTTTTCACAACACATATAGGGTGACATTGAAAGTACGGTTTCAGTTTCCTAGAGGTGCTTAGTAAAGCGAGCACCAATATTTCTAGGTGGGGATATCTAGTTTTGGCCTCACCCAAGGTCCGGCTAACATAATAAATCGGAAATTGCGTACCCTGTTCTTCCCGAACTAGGACTCTACTTACTGCTATCTCCGATATTTCCAAATACGAGTATAGTTGTTCATCTGCCCACGGTGCGTGAAGCAGCAGCGGGCTCGATAAATATCGCTTAATTTCTTCCAATGCCAGTTGCCATTCCGGGGTCCATGTGAAGTTTTGTTTCTTCTTCAGCAACAAGAAAGATCGATGACTCTTATCGGAGGACCTCGAGATAAATCACCTCAGGGTAGCTATGCACCCCGATTAGCCTTTGGACTTCATTCACATTGTCCACTACCGTGATATCATCGATATCTTTGATCTTTTCGGGGTTGATATCGATTCCTCGGTTGGATACCATGAATTCGATAAATTTACCTGATCTGATTCTGAATGCGCATATTTCCAGATTCAGCTTCATGTTGTACTTCTTCAATATACTGAAGGTTTCTTGCAAATGCTTTAAATGGTCCTCTTCTTGCAGGGACATAACTAACATATCGTCAATGTAAACTTCCATAGATTTCCCTATTTGTTCTTCGAACATCCGGTTTACTATGCGTTGGTAAGTGGCACCAACATTTTTTTATCCAAATGGAATTATGTTATAGCAGTATGTGCCATACTTAGTGATGAAGGAGGTCTTTTCCTGATCATCCAGGTTCATTCGTATTTGGTTGTACCCAGAGTAGGCATCGAGAAAGCCGAGGATCTCGTGGCCGGCTGTGGCATCGATCATGCGATCGATGTTAGGAAAAGGGAAAGAGTCCTTGGGGAACGCCTTATTTAAGTCCTTATAATCCACCTACATTCTCAGTTTGTTCCATTTTTTTAGGGACTACTACTACGTTTGCTAGTCATTCCGGTATTTGACTTCCCGGATGGACCCTATTTTAAGGAGTTTAGTTACCTCGTCCTTGATAAAGGCATGCTTGATCTCGGACTGGGGTCTCCTTTTCTGCTTCATCGGATGGAATTTTGGGTCCAGGCTCAGTTTATGAGTGGTGATATCCAGTGGGATCCCTGTCATGTCGAGATGGGACCAAGCAAAACAATCCATGTTAGCTATGAGAAATTGAATGAGTTTTTTCCTGAGCTTGGTAGTTAACCCCGTGCCCAGGTACACCTTTCGATCAGGCAGATGTTCGATCAGTATGACCTGATCCAACTCTTCGACCATTGATTTAGTAGCATCAGAATCATCGGGGACTATGAATGATCTAGGAACCCCTTAATCACCGTCTTTGTTTGTCCCCTGCTTGTACAGTTGTGTTGAGGCCGGCATCGGTGATTGCTATTTGGCTTCCTGTTTTGCTTTCAAATCTGACTCTTCTGTCAATGAGAGTGTTAATATTGGAATTACTTCATCGACGACAAACATTTCCTTCACGGCGGGCTACTCCCCGTAAATCATTTTAATCCCCTTTGGTGTTGGGAATTTTAACACCTGGTGAAGGGTCGAGGGCACATCCCTCATGTTGTGAATCCATGCCCTCCCGAACAGGGCGTTATATCTCATGTCCCCTTCGATCACATAAAACTTGGTTTCTTGAATGGTTCCGACTGGGTTCACCGGTAATGTTATTTCTCCCTTAGTAGTTTCACAAGCCATGTTGAATCCATTTAGTACTCGGGCCAAGTGTACGATTTGGTCCTGTAGGCCAAGTTGTTCTACGACCCTCGATCGAATGATGATGGCCGAACTACCTAGATCAATTAACACATGTTTAACTAGAGTTTTATTCATGAGTACAGATATTACCAGTGCATCATTATGGGGCTGCATGATTCCTTCTGCATCCTAATTGTTGAAAGATAGACTTCTTTCGGTATGTAATATCGAGTTCGTTTTTCCCTCGTGATTGATACTTTGGTGCGCTTTAACATCGGACCTTGGGGAACATCGACCCCTTAGATGATCATATGAGTGACATGTTGAGGTTCTTCTTGCTCATTTTGCTTATTGGAATTCCTATTTCTGAAATAATTCTTGGCTCGGTCACTTAGAAACTCCCGACGGTGCCTGTTATTGAATAACCGGGCTACTTCTTCTCTCAATTATCGACAATCTTCTGTTCTATGGCCATGGGTTCCATGATATTTGTACATTTGGTTGGGATCTCTTTGGGCTGGATCAGTTTGTAAATGTCGAGGCCATTTGGTATCTTTGATGCGTCCGATAGCCGATACGATGGTGGATCCATCAACATTAAAGTTGAATTCTGATAATCGTGGTGCTTCTTTAGATCTGATAGGCCTATCAAAGTTGTTCGTTCTCATGATCCCTCGAGAGCTCTGGCCTCGATCACTTATTCTTTCACTTCGTACAGGATTTCACCCAGATCCACTCCTCATACGATCTCCATTGTTTGGTTGGTACCGATCTCTATTAAACCTCGGTTCTCGGTCAATGCCCCTCTTGATTCTATCAACGGGTCTGATAGGATAAACAAACCCGGAAGGAGCCCCAAGTTAATCATCTTCGACCCTGATCTTCAATTGATATCGATTATGCACATTGGCCCAAGTAATAGCTGAGTATTCTATCAAATTCTGCTTCAACTACTGCGAAGCCACTGAGCTTCGAACATTGAGTCTTTGTGTGAAAGATTGAACTGCCCAATCATTGGTGACCGGCGGCAAGTCCATTCGTTCCATTTGGAATCGAGACATGAATTCTCTGAGCATTTCGTTGTCCTTTTGCCTTACCTTGAAAAGGTCCGACTTCTTAGTGTCAACCTTGATGCCCCCGGCATGTTCATTTACAAAAGAATCTGCAAGCATAGCAAATGAGTCAATATAATTAGGTGGAAAATTATGGTACCATATTATATCTCCCTTCAACAGGGTTTCTCCGAATTTATTTAGCAAAACAGATTCGATCTCGTCATCCTCTAGATCGTTCCCTTTGATAGCACATGTGTAAGAGGTGACATGCTCGTTCGGGTCGGTCGTTCCATTGAATTTAGGAATCTCGGGCATGCAGAACTTCTTGGAATCGGTTTAGGATTCGCGCTTGGGGGGAAAGGTTTTTGCACGAACTCTTTGGAATCCAAACCCTTCAATATTGACGGTGCCCCTGTGATTTGATCGACCTTGGAGTTGTAAGTTTCCCCCTTCTTGTCGTTTGCCTCGATCTTCTTTTCCCCTGACTCAATTCATTTTGTCAGTTCTTCGAGCATCTTCATGATTGCTTGATCATCCCCTGATTCTTTCTCGCTCAATTTCCTTGAAGCCGATTCAACCCTATAGGAAACTTCTAGGGACGGTTCAGGCTCAATCCTGCTCGGTGGGTGATTCTGGTTTTGGAGCTAGGCTATTTCTTCCTGTTGAGCCTGCAATCTTTCGAAGATCACCCATAGGCTGATCCCGCCCTCTTCACTGCCATATGTGCTTTGAGAGGCTGATCAAACATCCCTACGGACGCTGCCCTTGGGATCGACGGCCAAATTTGCATTGATGGCTACATGCGAGCTGACGTCGATTGGATCTACAGTCGGAACTCCATCGGGGCCAACCGGAGGTATGTCGTTCCCTGGCGCTATGTTATCATTTTTGCCGTGATGACCAAAATCATTTTCCAAATGTAGGGGTGCTGACTAAGAGTTCGACAATTCGGTCCTGGAATCAAAGATACTGCAAAGAACAAGTGTAAAATAGTGTGTGTTATGAAAGTTGTACCAGATAATCACTATTATCCTTAGACCCACGGTGAGTGCCAAACTGTTCACCCTCAAAATCAGATAATAATTGAATTTATATGCGGTTTTAAGGATATGTGATTCAACTTGATACAAATTAAGAAAACAGATTGATATTGAAATTGACGATTAAAGAATATATGCAAACCACACGAATTGAACAACCTTAGTCTTCGAGTTTGATCACCCTCGAACCAAGAAATGCTTCAACTGATGTGTGAACAGAATAACAAGATGATAAGAATTAGAAATGACAGTATATTGATTTGTGTTGTGTATTGCAATGTGTTTTGCAAATGATCAGACCCCTTTTATATAGTAGGGGAGTACTACTCTTGATACAATTCTATACAAAGTAAAAAATCTCATGATTTGCTAATTAATCGGCCTCTCCTTGATACGTGCCAGGATTTTCGCTATTATCTCCAACCGATCGCGGATATTTTGGCCTTCTGTTATTTGGCTCGGCAAATTTCCCTCGATCTTGTTAGGTCTCGATCTTGTTAGGTCTTGAGGTCATGAGCTCAATGATGTAACTTTGCACCTCGGTTCGATATAACTCGAGATTGAGCTCTAACCTGTCATGTTTCAGTCTCGATTGGTCACACAATAGACGAACTCGGTTTCGACCGTATACAAAGTCTACCAACCCTTTTCAAGTCGAGAATGCCACCTAAGTATGATATTCTAATTTTATTTCATAAATTTTTCAGCTGATATTCTCGGATAGCCCTTTTTTATGCAACTGTTTATATTGTATTCCTTGTTTTAAAAGATCTACAAATATAATATATGTTGTTTACCGACGAAAAAATAGAAAATGTATCACCATCGCTTACATATAATTATTAACCAAGTGTACATAATAGCAATTTGGCATCGTAAGATCAACCATATTAGATTAACTTCACAATAAAACGATAAGAAAAGGTAACAAAGCTTTGTCCTAAAAAGTTTTATAAAAGAAACTGAATGCTTATATGGTCAGGGTTGGCACTTACAAATTTTTATTTTCGTGCTGCTCATAACTTAATTCTCTAAACTCCTAATGGCTTCACCCAAAAAATAGGAAATATTTTCAGGGTTGTTATAAACAAAAAACTTGAGTTCATCAACAAAAATTTTAACCTAGCAATAATTTCTAGTTTCTTACTGTGACATTCGAATTATTATATCGAATATGTATGGAAAACATATACTCATTGCAGTTCAAACAATAGACCATTGATTTGAGGTTCAAGAGCAGGATTAGTTTGAAGTTCACGTGTAACTGTTCGAACTTCAGAGTATTGATACAGAGTTCAGTTGCAACAATTTTGAACATAACAATTAATCTGAAGTACAAACTGTGGCATCTGAACTTCAGGCCAATGATGCATTGAATTTAAGTTCACTCGTATTCTATACCAAACTTCAAACCAAAAGAAGAAGAATAGTGTGGCAAAGAGATAGAAGTGATCATGGACGTTGGGGTCTATTGCAAAGGTCTAGGGAGTGGAAACTTTTACTAGTATTCTCTCTCGAGAGAGAGAAATTGTTAAGAAGACCTCAAAAAACTTATATTGGACACCTCCTATTTTATTTTTCAATTTCTTTTGTATTGAAAATTTTCCAAATGAGTGGCTTAAAGTAGTTGGGGCCTTTTTAACAATTTCTAAACTTGTGGGTCACCTATAAGGTTTGAAAAACCTTATTTCACCAATTGTTTTTGCCATTTTATGTTTCATCTATTCTCTATTCTCACTTTCTCCCAACCCCCTTGACCACAGTGGTTTTTGGCGGCATCAAACAAGAGTCAAGCTTTAATTTTGGGTGTACTCGTCTTAATAAACCCAACAAGCATTGTATTGGTGTTCAGAACTTGTCAACTTTGCTAAATCCTAAATTCTTTTTTTTTTTCATTTCTTACATTTGTGATTTGGGGGTTTGTAGAGGAATTCATTCATGTGCATGTTCAAGATCGATTGGGTTGTGTATAACCAGATATTATATGGCGTGAGTGGATATATTTGTTGTTGCGCCCCTCTATCTCGCGAAATCAGGTTTCGACACGTGACAACTCCTTTAAAGGAAGGTGTTAAAAGAGATAGTCGTCACCTAACGAGTTTGAGGTGCGTTAGGACACCTATTTGCAAATTACTCTGGTTTAACCAATTTGCGTCACCAAAGATCGGGTAAGGGCTCAATTTACCTTGAAGAGAAGGTGTTAGGCACTCTTTGAGGTCCAAAACTGTGGGTCCCTACCGAGCTTGAATTATACGAATTAGTCAAATAGTCAGAGAGAAAAATAAGAAGTTTGAAAAAAAAATTATTATTAGAAAGTCCTTGAGTAAACACAGATAATTGGTTTAAAGACAAGATGGGGAGTCCTATATTTTTTTTCCTAAAGGATTACCCCGTGCAACATAAATAATACTTCGTAACTCCCTCGAGGTGGAGTGTTACTCGTATTATTCAGCGGGCAAAGATTATCATCTCCTGCTACCCGATTACTATCTTTGAGGTTTTACCTTAAGCGCACTAGTTGATTCTAAACCGTGCCCTATGTGTGCACTACCCGTCCCATGCCAATGGCCCAGGAGGCGTTTAGACCTCTATTTTGGATGGTTTTGAGACATAGCTTAAGCTGCTAAGAAATGATAAAACTAGGCAACATACAAAATAAGTTGGACTTCATGTAAAAGCAAATAAGGGCTCAAGTTAGCCTCCATACTTAGACAACAAATGCACGCGAACAAATTTTCACATTAAACGTTGGACAATTTCAGGATTGAAACAAATTAAAGTAATTAGGCCCTATAGACATGGTTTCCATGTGACCTTGGGATTCGAACATGCAGGCAGTTTCAGATGC
The DNA here is from genome assembly GCF_000390325.3 of Nicotiana tomentosiformis. Classification (NCBI taxonomy): domain Eukaryota; kingdom Viridiplantae; phylum Streptophyta; class Magnoliopsida; order Solanales; family Solanaceae; genus Nicotiana; species Nicotiana tomentosiformis. The sequence goes on from NC_090819.1 coordinate 134,417,246, forward strand.
AAGATGCTACCTTTATAGACGTGATTTCTGAACAACTTTACATTTTAAGGAATCTGGTATTGCGAGCTGATTGTTGAAATTACAGATTATAAGTGGTTAAACCTATAGACATGATTTCTAGGTGATTTGCGTAGTACTTGGCAGTGATAACTATTGAAAATACTCAGAATTACCCAGTTTGATCCTATAGGCATGCTTTCTAATAGCGGCAAAGTTAAGCAATGAAACAGTGTTTGAAAGTTCAATATTAACACATTAAGGCGAGTGGTATTACCCTATAGGCAGGATTTCTAAAGATACATAGGAGCAAAATATGTTCGAGCAAATTAACACCTATAGGCAGGATATCTAACAATACATGGTAGCAGAACATGTTTGAGCAAATTAAAAACCTATAGGCAGGATTTCAACTTGTTTCAAGCAAACATTATAATAGACCCATTTTCCCAATTTTACGAACACCCCAATTGTTATTACAACATAATTACAGGCCCAATGAATGAAATAAATTACAAAGTTACAAAATAACTATAGTGGGCCTAAGATAGGCCCAAAGTATACCCAGCCCAGCCAGGCCTTCAACTACATATCCAACAGGCTTCACCACAGCCCAGAAGTCATAGCCAATCAAACCCAGAAAAATAATCTTCATTTACACAAAATAGCCAAAACCCAGTAGCCAGAGCTGCTCAACAGCCATTTACACAAACCAATTGGTTTATTCAGTAGGTGAAAAAGGAGGGGCAGAGTTGAACAATTAGGACAAAGTGGCCCAAAGAACCTTAGACCCTAGTGTGTCAGAGTTCACAAGGGTCTCAAAATGGGCCCCGAGCAGTGCTCACACTAGGGAGGTTGATAGAGAAGATTTAGGGGAGGGGGGCCTTGGCTTTCAGCCAGCCCAGAATTAGACTCATAACAAGATACAATCAATGAAAAATAGTAATAGATTTGGAAAAGCATTTGCAAAAACTATAAGATAATCACATAATGAACTCAAGAAGCAAACTAACATATTGGGCAAGGTGTCATATGATAAGAAACAAAGAGCATGGGATTGCAAAGTCAACATGCAAGGGCATTAGACTAGTAAAACCAAGTAATGCAACTAGTGTAGAACTTAAAGGATCATATTATACCAAACTCAGGATTACACAGTATAATACAAACATGATTAGATATCATAGAGTGTATCAGTCAAGGAGGATTAGTTTAAAGGAAAACCAGGTTGTTAGAGGTGCAGAATTGGATATGGCAAGAACACATAGAGTGGCAACCATTATCATAGGAGCATACTACACTTAGAGTAAAGGTCATAAACAAGTTAAGGCATGCTAATAACATCAATTAATCACTAGAAATTCTGAATTAGGCAGAGAACATGGATTGAACCATATAATCAAGGAAGAACATTTGAATTATCAACAACACCAAACTAAACATGCTTCATTCTATCTAAATTAACTAAGTTGGTGCAAAGACATTATTAGGCTAGCAATTATAGGCTGAATCACACATAAAGAGAGTCAAGGGAATACATTAAGTCGTGCAGTTTCAAAGAACATGCTAACATAAGAGAATAAACATTGCGGGAATTTAGAAACTAACCAGTGATTGTTCAATAAACAAGAAAAGAACAACTGTAAGGGCCCAGAGTCTCAAATGTGTCAAGTTCCCAAGGGTTTCAAGAACCCAGGGCAGTGCTCACACCCAAGAGATGGTCAGAAAAGTAGAAATCTGGTGGCCTTGTCTTTCAGACAGCCAAGAGCAAAACAGAACAGAATAGTAAACAAATACAGAGTAGAAACCTCAACTTTAGTGAGAGTTTTATATAGTGGTAAAAATCAGCACATAAGTAAGAAAATACAAACAATCAGACCATAAAAGGAAAGAAGAACACATAAATCATTTTAAAATCAAATTAGGAGAATAATCCGGTAAACCCTAGTTTTTAGGAAAAATAAATATCAACGGAATATACACAGAAACGGTAGCATAGGACGAATATAGACACAAATAATACTCAAAATCAGAGAATCGAACCAATTTTGGTTCGATTTGAAGAGATCTGTAAACCCTAGTTTTTTATGAAAAATAAGAATCAACAAAAAATGCACAAATATTCGTACTCACAATAGAACAAAGGATGAACGTAGACAAAATAGCAGAAAGATCAGTGATTTGGACCTATTTTGGTTCGATATTGTGGAGATCTGCTTGCCGTGTTTAGGCAAGCAGTATAGGAGAGTAACCAACATCCGGAGGAGGTCATATATGTCAAGTAGTAGCCATAGAATCCCATATTATACGGGATTATGAGAGGATTTAGGGGCGACAGCTAGGGTTCTTAGGAGGGAGAAGGGAGGTGAGGGATATTAGGGGGGTGGACGGGGGAGAATGGGATTAGGGTTGAGGTTTGTGTTAGTTTAAAGGGGAGGGTTTGATATGGGTCGTTGATCTCAGAGATCAACGGCCACGATTAAAGGGTAGTTGGGTCGGGTTATTAGAAATAGGTCGCGACCGGGTTAGGGGTTGGGTTAATTTGGTTTGGGCTTGGGGTTGTTTGGGCTAGTGTATTAGGCTTTGGGCCTTTGTTTGGTCTGAAAATAAGTTCAAGAGTGGGCTAGTTTTTAAATACCCAATATTTTAGCCAAAAAATAATAATTTATAAAAGTAATTAATAAATAACAAAAATATTACTTGTGCACTAAAATGATTAAAAAATAATAACTTACAATATAAAAATATAAAAAGTTTTTTTTGCATAAATAATGTAATTATACATGAATATGGGCTATTATTGCAAAAATGTGCAATTAGCCTAAAAATGCAAATGTAATTATACAACAAATGCAGTAAAATATTTAAAAACATACAGGTTGGTGTAAATGATAAGTTTTGATGATTAAATCATCATAAAAGTAATTTGAAGGATAATTATTGGATATTTATTCAATAAAATGCAGAAAGAAATTGATTTAAAGACTTTAAAAAATATGGAAAATTATGAAAACAAGTTTGTATAGGTTTATAAACTAAATGATAATGCAAATATATTATTTTGAAAGTATATATATATTTTAAAATATGAAAGAAATTGGGTATCAACAGCTGCCCCTCTTTACACGGGAATGATGAAAGAGTTATCGAGTAAAGAAATGATGACCGATTTTGACCGAATGGGCTGATTTGCAAAATGGAGGCCGAACTCCGGTTTCTGATCCCTGGTTTTACGGAAACCAGGCCGTGTGTAGTTCTGGGTCTAGCGGTGAACTGAGCTGATGGAGTTGTTGTATGAATGGATAGGTTCTTCTAGATAGGACGATATCGGAGTTGTGAATGAATGTACCTTGAACCGGTTATTGGTATTTGAACGGTAATCAAGTGGATATGGGTAACAGATGGTGGTTGGCTATATTTGAGGTAGTTATAGGGTGTGAATATTGAACGGAAACTGGAGCGAAGATTGATCCCGTTGGGAGAACGGCTACCTCCTAGATTACCTGCAAAACTTAAATACAATGCATGCAGGTGTATATTGAGATAATTTAAACATGATGCAAATTCCCTTTGGACCATGAAAGATGTCTTTGGACGATGGGGATGATGTCATTAGACCATGATGTCCTGGGCCATGAATTGCGTGATAAGGGATTCGCAGGCCATGAAATGATGTTCTCGAGCCATGAAAATGGTGCCTCTGAACTATGACGCCTTTGAATAATGATGTGCAATATTGAGATATCCTCAGGCCATGTCATGGTGTCTTCTGGCTATGAGGATGATGCCTTCGGACTATAACGTCTTTGGATAGAATGGCGATGTTTCAGCTCATGAGATGCAAAGACATGATGTTTGGTCATATGTGAAGCGAAACAAGACAGAGCTTAGTCTTGTGTAAGATCGGGGGAAGAGCTTAGCCATGAGAAAAATAGAAAATAATGCTAGATTTCAAGTAGCATAGCATTTGGTGTTATGCAAGGAAAGGCAGAGCTTAGCCTTATGCAATTAGGGAGGCAATGCTTAGCCTCATGCGAAATGGGAGACAATGCTTAGTCTCATGCAAGGAGGAAGCAAGGCTTAGCCTTATTCAAGATGGGAGACAATGCTTAGTCTCGTGCAGGGGAAGGCAATGCTTATCCTTATGCAATTGAAGAGGCAGGGCTTAGCCTCATGCAAGCGGGAGACAATGCTTAGTTTCATGCAGGGGAAGGCAATGCTTAGCCTTATGCAATTGAGGAGGCAGGGCTTAGCCTCATGCAAAGGTGGAGACAATGCTTAGTCTTATGCAGGGTAAGGCAGTGCTTAACCTTATGCAATTGAGGAGGCAGGGCTTAGCCTCATGCAAAATAGAGACAATCCTTAGTCTCATACAGGGGAAGGCAGTGCTTAGCCTTATGCAATTGAGGAGGCAGGGCTTAACATCATGCAAAGGTGGAGACAATGCTTAGTCTCATGCAGGGGAGGGCAGTTCTTAGCCTTATGCAATTAAGGAGGCAAAGCTTAGCCTTATGCAAGATGGAGACAATGCTTAGTCTCGTGCAATGAACAAATAATAAGTAGTAGCAGAGTATTTCTTAGTTGGAAATGTGTTTGCGCTTGGCATCTTTGTCGTAATGAAGATAGTGATTCTGAGGTGTGCCCGAATTTGAGAATATTTCTTGTTCCTGCATCCAAAGGACGATCATGAGTTTTACGGGGGAAGGTTGGTTCGTGCCTCCGCCTGCCTTTTTTTCTTTGCTCTGTATCGAAGTCCTGCTTGAGTTACCACGGGTAGCATCTGGTTGTTTCATAAAAAAGGTTTTTGAAAATGTGTGTGCCTATGATGAATGTAGTTACTTAAAATACATTAGTATTCAATATCGGATAAATTAGATGAACCAATGACTGTGAAACTTTAGAGACATTGTGACTTCCTTTGAATTTTGAGGGTCCTCCTCAAAATTCTGCCCTAGTTTACTTAGGCGATTCTCTGACCGTTCTGCATATGATGATGTTGGCTGGACTTGCTCCAGAATTTTAAGGGTCCTCAAAATTCTGCCCCAGCTTCTGGTTGTGGGGAAAATAAATTTTTTATTGAATTGTGACCGAACCCACAGGGTTGCCTACGTATCCCCTCTTAAACGGGAATCAGGTCTAGCATAGTTCAATTACATCAGATGAAGAAATGCAAATATTCTAAACATAATATCTTTTGACTGCGTCTGAATTGATAGGCTTTGGCCAAACCTCTCGTCCATTTCTGCGAGTATGAGTGTTCCTCCTGTTAGTACTCTGTGAACCATGTAGGGCCCTTGCCAATTGGGCAAAAATTTCCCTTTGGCTTCATCTTGATGCGGGAAGATCCACTTCAGTACCAGCTGCCCCGGTGCGGACTGTATAGGTTTGACCCTTTTGTTGAAAGCTCTGGACATCCTATTCTGATAGAGTTGACCATGACACATTTCATTCATTCTTTTCCCATCAATGAGAGCTAATTGTTCATAACGGCTTCTTATCCGTTCTGCATCACTGAGTTCAGCTTCTTGTATAATTCTTAAAGAAGGAATTTTAACCTCGGCAGGAATGACAGCTTCGGTACCGTAGACCAGCAAATAGGGAGTTGCCCCGGTTGATGTGCGGACTGTGGTACGGTACCTCAATAAGGCAAATGGTAACTTCTCGTGCCATTGCTTGTGGTTGTCTACCATCTTCCTCAGTATTTTCTTGATATTCTTGTTTGCGGCCTCCACGGCTTCATTCATTTGAGGCCTGTATGCTGTGGAATTCTTGTGCTTGATTTTGAAGGTCTCGCACATAGCTTTCATTTGGTCACTGTTGAGATTGGCGGCGTTGTTGGTGATGATGGACTCTGGAACCCCGAATCGGCGAACAATACGATCTCTGACAAAATCTACGATGACATTCTTGGTTACAGCTTTGTAGGATGCAGCTTCGACCCATTTGGTGACGTAGTCTATGGCCACTTAAGTGAGCATGAACCCGTTTGAAGGGGCGGGCTCGATTGGTCCAATGACGTCCATTCCCCAAGCGGCAAAAGGCCAAGTTGCACTCGTTGCATTGAGTTCATTTGGTGGCACCTGTATCATATACATGCGTGTATTTGGCACTGATGACATTTCTGGACATACCTGATGCGGTTTGTTTCCATAGTCATCCAAAAATAACTTGCCCTCAGTATTTTCTTGGCTAAAACGAAACCATTCATGTGTGGTCCGCAAGTTCCAGAGTGTATCTCTTCGAGCAGTTTGGAAGCTTCCTTGGCGTCAACACACCGTAATAACCCTAGGTCTGGAGTCCTTCTGCACAGAAATCCTCCACTTTGTAAGAAATGGTTGGACAATCTTCGGAGCGTGTGTTTTTTAGTATGATTTGCATGCTCCGGGTACTCTCCTTTTGCCAAGTACTCCTTGATATCATGGAACCATGGATTCCCGTATACTTCTTCTTCAACATGAGCGCAGTAAGCTGGCTGATTATGAATCCTTACCGGAATGGGATCGATGAAATTCTTGTACGGATGTTGTATCATGGAGGAAAAAGTGGCCAATGCATCTAGAAACTCATTCTGGATTCTCGGGACATGTCTAAACTCTATCTTCGTGAACCTCTTCATCATCTCTTGCACATGATATAGATATGGTAATATCTTGGTATTCTTTGTAGCCCATTCTCCCTGCACCTGATGTGCCAGAAGATCTGAATCACCAGTTACCAGTAATTCCTAGATATTCATGTCAACGGCCAAATTGAGCCCCAATATGCAAGCCTCATATTCTGCCATATTACTGGTGCACGGAAATTTGAGTTTTGCGGATACCGGATAATGTTGACCTGTTTCTGAAACCAAAATAGCTCCAATACCCGCTCCTTTGAAGTTTGTGCCTCCATCGAAAACCATACTCCATCCGTCGTCGGCTTCGGCAATATCTTCTCCTATGAATGATACTTCTTCATCGGGAAAATATGTTTTTAGTAGTTTGTATTCTCCTCCTACATGATTTTCCGCAAGATGATCCATTAATGCTTGTCCTTTAACCGCCTTCTGAGTCACATAGACGATGTCAAATTCACTCAACAATATCTGCCATTTTGCCAGCTTCCCTGTAGGCATAGGTTTCTGGAATATGTACTTCAGAGGATCCATCCTTGATATGAGATATATGGTATAGGCACAGAAGTAGTTCCTCAGTTTCTGGGCTATCCAGGTCAAATCACAACAGGTGTGTTCCAGCAAAGAATACCATGCTTCGTAGGGTGTGAACTTCTTACTCAGATAGTATATGGAATGTTCTTTCCTTCCCGTCTCATCGTGTTGCCCTAAGACACAACCGAAAACCCCATCTAATACGGAGAGATAGAGTAGCAGTTGTCTACCAGGTTCTGGCGGGACCGGGACTGGCGGTGTAGACAAATATTCTTTGATTATGTCAAAAGCTTTCTGGCAGTCTTCAGTCCAACTAGTTGCGGCATCCTTCTTTAACATTTTGAAAATTGGCTCACAGATCATGGTTGATTGCGCTATGAAGCGGCTGATAGAATTAAGACGTCCCAAGAAGCTCATCACTTCTTTCTTGTTCTTTGGAGGTGGCAAATCCTGGATAGCCTTGACCTTTGATGGGTCTAGCTCAATTCCTCGGCGGCTGACGATGAATCTTAACAACTTTCCTGCGGGGACCCGAAGGCATATTTTGTAGGATTCAATTTCAAATTGTACCTCCGAAGCCGATCAAAGAATTTCCTCAAGTCTGCTATGTGATTTGTACTTTTCTTGGATTTTATGATGACGTCATCCACATATACCTCTATCTTCTTGTGTATCATGTCATGGAAAATAGTTGTCATGGCCCTCATATAAGTGGCCTTAGCATTCTGTAGACTAAATGGCATCATTTTATAGCAGTACACCACTCACGGTGAAATAAAAGCTCTCTTTTCAGCATCCTCTTCATCCATCCAGATCTGATGATATCCCACGAAGAAATCCACTAAGGATTGGAGTTCATGCTTGGCGCAGTTGTTGATCAGTATTTGTATGTTGGGTAACGGAAAATCATCTTTGGGACTTGCTCTGTTTAGGTCCCGATAATCGACGCATACTCTGACTTTCCCATCCTTCTTCGGAACTGGCACGATATTAGCCAACCAAGTTGGATATTCAACCACTCTAAGAACGTTAGCTTTGATCTGCTTGGTGACTTCTTCTTTGATATTTAGACTCATATCTGGCTTGAACTTTCTGAGCTTCTTCTTTACTGGCGGACATATTGGGTTGGTGGGTAGTTTATGAGCCACTATGGACGTGCTCAAACCAGTCATATCATCATAAGACCATGCGAAAATGTCTTCATATTCTATCAGGAAATGAGTGTATTGTTCTTTCTCTGATGGTGACAGGTGAATGCTTATGCGAGTTTCTTTGACTGTTTCGGAATCTCCCAAGTTAACTATCTCATTTTCACCGAGGTTGGACTTAGGCTTGTTCTCAAAATATTCAACTTCTCTAACAATTTCCTCTGGTATTATATCCTATTCTTCTATTTCTTTCGAGTCTCTATCCTTATGTTACGTTGTCTTATTACATGTCACAGTTGTTGGTTCATCGTGATAAGAAATAGTAATATTGTAGAGAGAAAAATGTAGAGAATAGTAATAAATAATAAAATATCAAACCATTGATAATTATCAAGATATCAAACAAAAGCGATTTTTAATGATTCAAACAAATGTTTCAAAACAAAATACTGAAAATATTTTTAAAATGCACATAAGAATTTTTTTCAAAATAAATGACACTAGTAGCCAGGCTACCCCGGAACTCGGCGGGCCCTTGATGGTGTGGTAGTCCAGTTCCTGAGAACAACTCCCTTCTCAACTGTCTGGATGACGAGGCCTTCTTCCTCCTCCTCCTCAACTATTACACTGCAGTCCATGTCTTCATCTTCCAAGAATAGATTACTTAAACCAGCTAGCGCTTTATCTTCTTCGGATCCCCACATCATATCAGCCTGATGGAAGGATTAGCTCAAATGTGGTATCGACTGCTCAAGAGGGTAATAAGGACCATGCCATGGTGGTGACCAATTCTGATACTCGTGCCAGGTGTATTGATATCCCAGTCCAAAGGTCGTGCCGTGACGTTTTAACTGTATTAATTTGGTGATAACTTGGAGATTCTTTCCGGGACCCTTGCCGGTTCATACCCTGTCCATACCAATATGCTTTCTATTTTGCAACTCCACCATTTGTCCTTCTCGATCGCAATAACACGCTCAATGTGATGGTAAGTCTCTCCCCCTAACTTCCTTCTATTCTCCACAACCAGGACAGTCTAGTTGGTGTAAATAGGGTTACTCCCGTCTTCATGAATGATCACCTCCTGATGATTCCATTCGAACTTCATAGCCTGATGCAGAGTAGACGCTACAGCACCAGCGGCATGTATCCAAGGTCATCACAATAGCAGATTGTATGAGCAGGATATGTCGAGCACTTGGAATTCAACATCAAACCAAGTTAGACCCATTTGTAAGCAGAGGTTGGTTTCTCCGATTGTGGCCCTTTGAGACCCATCGAACTCTTTTATGTTCATAGTTCCTGCTCGTATCTCATGCAAACCTTTACCTAACCTCTTCAAAGTAGTCAATGGGCAGATGTTGAGACTTGAACCCCTTCTATCAAGACCCTGGCAATGAATTTGTCTTCGCACTGTACTGTGATATACAATGCCCTGTTATGGCTCAACCCTTTTGGTGGCAATTCATCTTCGTGGAAAGTGATCTTATGGCTCTCCAATACCTGTCCTACCATATTGGCCATCTCTCCACTGGTAATGTTGTTGGGTACATAAGCCTCATTCAACACTTTCATCAACGCGTTCCTATGTGCCTTAGAATTCTGCAGTAGTGATAGAATGGATATCTGAGCAGGGGTTTTGTTCAAATGATCAACCACAGAATACTCCTTTGCTTGCACCTTTATCCAAAGATCATCCAGGCCGGTTTCAATGATAGGCTTCTTGGAAGCGGCTTCTTTACTTGTTACCCCCAAATGCTCGGGCGTGTAAACCCTACCGGTTCTGGTCATACCTTGTGCTGCACCAGTTTCTTCCATTTTCCCCTTTCCTTTCCTTCTCGCTTATGCAGTATAGTCCCACGGAACAACATTGGAATTAAAGGATAATGTGGGTGCTACCGTTATGGTGAATGGTGTGGTAACTTCTACTTCGAACGGAGTCGGTGCAGCTGAGGTCGTTGTTACTTCAACCTCGAACAGAGTCGGTGTGGCTACCTCAACTTCAATTGGTGATTGTATCTATACCACAATAGGCGTGAGAGTGACTGGAGGCATTTTGGGATCATCCTCTTCTCTATCCAGGTACATTAGTCAAAATCCAAAGAAGTGGATTAATTGGGTAAGCATGGCATCAGATTTTATGGATCGGTTCAGATTCAACATAGAGAATGCACCAGACGTCTTCTATATCCAGAATCTTAAGAAGAAGCCGACAGAAACTTTCCACGAGTATGCTACTCGATGGAGATCAGAGGCTGCAAAAGTATGGCCAGCATTGGAAGAAGAACAAATGAACAAATTCTTTGTCCGGGCCCAGGATACGCAATATTATGAGAGGTTGATGGTTATTGAAAATCATAAATTCTCCGACATCATCAAATTGGGAGAAAGAATAGAATAGGGAATCAAAAGCGGGATGATAACAAATTTCAAGGCACTCCAGGCTACGAACAAAGCCTTACAGTCGAGGGGGTAAATGTGATAGAAACTGATAAAGAATGGGACCCGGTGGGGTCAATTGTGAGTCTCCTCATGAACAGCTTCATGCGGATTCTTTCAACTTTACCAACCCCTACGAGCTTGTCGCAATACATCCTTAGATGTACCTTTGGATCACCTGTCTCGCCGAACATTTCGAACTTAGGAGATTTGTAACCCGCTGGCAGTTCTATGTCCGGTTGAATACATAAATCCTCAGAGTTTAAACCTTTGATGCCTTTACCACCTTCAATACCTTGGACTCGACTTGTAAGCTTCTTAAGTTCTTTTGCCATGTTCTTGATGAGCAGGTCCTTCTCGGCGGATTTCGGTATATACGGGGTTTGTTGTGAAGTGTAGGATAAGGTTTCCACGTATATGGGGTTACTTTGGTAGACTCTAGGGATTTGGGTGTAGTGGTGATCATTGGTTGAGTTTTAGGGATCAGGAGTAGGTTGTGGTGCAATTTGAGGAGTGTGGTAGGTGGTAGTTTGTGGGTACTAGGTCGAATGATGATGATGCTGTGGAGGAGTTGGTACTCGTGGAGGATTAGGATTTTGGGGAGGCATGGCGTATTGATGAGGTGCGGGAGGATTTTGCGGGTGCTGGTTTTATGTGTTTTGAGGAGGTGTTGGGTTTTGGGCGTTTTGTTGGTTGATGTCAGGAACATTCAGGGTAGGGCTGGCAAGTGGGCTGATCCCGGGCCTAAACGGGCCAAGTGGGCCGGTCCAAACGGTCCCGGGCCGGTCCCAAATTAAACAGGCCAAACGGGCCCGGGCCTAAACGGGCTTTTTGTAAGGACCGGCTCGGGACCGGGACCGTTTGGTCCCGGGCTAAACGGTCCCGGCCCGCGGGCTAAACGGGCTAAGTGGGCTAAGTGAGCCCAACATATTTTTTTTTTAAAAAAATTAAATAGATATTTGAGACAAAAGGATGTTAAAAAAAATATCTAAGACAATGCTTTGTAAATTTTATTATAGAATTGTGACCTAAATTTTAATATTCAATATTTAATATCAAATATATATAGTATATAAGATGTATATATAGTATATCGATATAAGATGTATATATAGTATATATATATAAGCTATATTCAATAAGCTATATATACATCTTATATAATTCATATATATATACATCTTATATAATTCATATATATATATATATATATATATATATATATATATATATATATCGATATAGAAGAAAATTAGAGAGAGATTGTGATAGATTGATGATTTTGTAAGAAAGAATGAAAGAATGATGGGGTATTTATAATTGAAAATAGGGAAAAAGTATAATTATAAAAAGTTTGGTATTAAAACAAAGTTGGGGGGTTAAATGGCTATTTTATAAATACCCAACGACTATTTTTGACAGCCCAATAGCTATATTGTTTAAAAAAAAATGTAAAAAACAAATAGCCGTTGGGACCGTTTGGCCTGTTAAGGTCCCAGGCTCTGGCGGGCTAAACGGACTCGGGCCTGATGGGCCCAAATCATAGGACCGGCCCACGAGACCGGCCCAAGCCCACTAAAACCGGACCAAACAATCCTGGCCCATTTAGCCCGTTTGGCCCGCGGTCCCGGGCCGGTCCCGGGCCTGGACCGGCCCACTTGCCATCCTTAATTCAGGGTGAGGGAAAGGTTTGTCAAGTTACGGACCTGCTCAAGTTCCCCTTGTAACTCCAGTATCTTTTGCTCTAACCGTAAAACCAAGTCATTTTGCGCCGGAGTACTTCGACTATCTAAAGTTTCGACATTCTCGACATGCGCAGCATTGTCTTTCCTGATACCACTCATATCGTCCATCTTAGCTTTTCCTTTGTTCTTGGGATCACTTGGGGGAGGAGGTGGTGGAGGACCTCTAGATCTGGTATGATATGCTGATGATGCCAGTAGGCACGAAGCAACCTTAGGGGATGGGAATAAACAAAGAAAAGAGGAAAAACAAAAGGCAAACAAGTCAGTAAGGAGTATTAAAAGGATATTTACGATAATTAAACATGTATTGTAGAATTATAAATTCGCCTCCTAATTTGGGGACCTCATCGTGCCCGAGGTAGGCCTAGCGACATATAGCTTTGGAGAAAAATCGATGCTGATAACTGCATCATTTGATTAATATGATAAATAGACCAAATCTCTACTAAAATGACAATAATTATAAAGAGTCACTAGTGGCATTTGCCTTATTACAATCAAATTCTAAAATGAATCTAGAAAACATCATTCCTAATCTACTTGGTCCCAGAGGGACCTTCTCCAAGACTGGCCTTCTTAACCCCGTCAATTAGATTCCCTAGGTCGCGCATGTCCAACAGCAGACACGCCCTTACTAGATGACCTCATTCATTGCCCTCTGCGTACTGACAATCCGAGACCCTTTTCCTCATATTTCCCTCAAGTTCCATCAAACTCTACTCCAAATACTCCAACCTTTCTGTTGATTTAGCAGTGATACCCCTCCATTCATTGATTGCTTCCATGTCCACTTTATGTTGTTCCAAATGCCTGGCCTCATATACAAAGACCCTTTTGTGCAACCTCATGTATTTGACTTGTGCTTCAATAATGTCGTCTATGACCCTATTTCTCAAATCAACCACTGGCTTGACCTCTCCTACTATGTCATCGACCAACCTTTATGGGTAGAAGTACACATGGCTGGCATGATACCTATCTGGCTCGATGGTATCTTTCTCCACAATAATCTTTTGATGCCACATGTGATGTGCCTCGAACTTGAATGGAATGGCATTCCCTTGGAAGTTTGCTTTGTAATGAACCATTTTGGAAACTCGTGGTATAACCTGTTTTCTCCCATCTTGCCTCATGACTCTGATAGGAGCATAAGGATAGATTCCCCTTAATCCGATTAGCAGTAGATGGGGAACATCTCTCGACCTGAAGATGAATTAACTGCTAGGGAATCACTCGAACATCCAATGTACCTTGTCATTAGTCAAATTGCTAAAGAAATGTACCCAGCTCACAGCGTTTTGCGGTTGTGCAAACCTGTCTAGGATAAAAGTCATTCTCTTCGGATGATGATAAGCTATGTGGTCATTCAATGGTCATCACGGAAATTCTTGAAGGTATTGTCCTCTCTAACGGTGTACCAACAACCATATTTGCAGCGACAGATTGCAACCCTCAAAATGCCTATATCCCTTTTTGCAACGGTCTAAGGCTAGGTACATCTCAACCAAAATCATTGGGACAATAGTGTAAGTTTGCCCCTCAATTCCTTCCATTAGGGTCTTAGTGACCATAGCTAGGCGAGTGTGGATCGTTTCTCCTTGTATCGGGAATATCAGCCTCCCCAGAAAACAGACAATGAATATAAAAACACGGCGGTGAGTCCAACCCAAAGAAGTGATGGCAAATTCATCATGGTAAAGACGATATGACTTGCTGTGACCATGACTCTCGTAAAGGAAGTCGAATGGTATGTAATATTTCTTCAGATAGACTAACTCATCATTTTTCCTGAAACCCGTCATTTTTAGGAAACCTCGAGAAGTATGATTTTCCGGTACCAACAAGCGAGGGCTATCCCATGGTAGCCCAGCGAAGCCTCCTATTTCCTCTAGAAGGGGAGTCATTTCTATATCACCAAAATGGAAGACGGCCCTCTTCTCATCCCACAACATGGTGGAAGCCTCAATTAACACATTGTTCGGCTGAATATCTAACAAAGAAGGTAAATTCCCAAGAACTCTTTTCACATGGTTTTTGTCAGTTGGCGAGAGATTTTCCCACCAATCTAGCAACAAAGGTGGGATACTTCGAACCATGCCGAACCTGGGGACTTCGAGCCTCATTTCTGCAAAACAAATAAAGTTAGCCATTTTCCCCTTTGGATTTGACTATTTACACATTAATGATTAGCATATCGGCACGTTTTCTCCAAATAATGCACATATCATAATTGTACCCATTGGGATGTAAGGAAATCCCGGCGAGCTTTGTACAAGGCTTGCCTTAGAGAGTTATTACGCGGACAGCGTTCTAACCCATACTAGATTTAGACATGATGCATGCACAGTTAATATTAGAGTGGGGGTTTCTAGAAGAGACTAGACCAGTACCCTCAAGTGGACAACTTGAGAGGGGAAGGCACGGAATCGTCGATTGCACCGCTGATCGACTAGTTTTACCACAAATAAGCCTTTCCAAATTTAAAAGGGTGATTTAGGAAGAGCGCGGACACTCATCAAGCGTCGCTATGGTATCAATTACACACGAGTGAAATATGATGTGGAGCATGCTTTATGTAAAGATAAAACAACACGTTGTATTTTGCATGATGAAGACAATAAACACAGTATTAAATGGAGTGTAAAGACATAAAAAGAAAGGAAAACAAGGAAGAAGTTAGTTCGCGCATTGTGAAAGAATTACAATAAAGCAAGAAAGCGGGTAGGGGTAGGGAGGGACATGATGTAGCGAATTTAAAAATGATTCGGAGCAAGTGAACATGACTAGAAAATAATGGAAAACGCATATTGTAACCAAATTAAGCAAAGATTTGCATATTAATACAAATTAAAAATAGAGGGAAATAGGGGAAAGGGTGTGCACGTAGCCATTAAATGGGAAAATGGAAGCGGGATGCTCATGTAACGATAAAGAACAAGGAAACAGATTCATCAAAGAAGACTAATTCATAAATACCAAGTTTGCTATGGTAAGAGCCTAAAAATATCCCCAGCAGAGTCGCCATGCTGTCGCGCCACTCTTTCTCGCGAAATCGGATTTCGACACGTGATAACTCTTTTAAAGGAAGGTATTAAAAGAGAGAGTCGCCACCTAACGGGTTTGAGGTGCGTTAGGGCACCTATTTGCAAATAACTATGGTTTAACCAGTTTGCGTCACCAAAGATCGAGTAAGGGCTCAAATTACCTCGAAGAAAAGGTGTTAGGCACACTTCGAGGTCCACAACTGTGGGTCCTACCCGAACTTGAATTATATGAATTAGTTAAATAGTCAGAGAGAAAAACAAGAAGTTTTGAAAAAAAAATCATTATTAGAAAATCCTTGAGTAAACACAGATAATTGGTTTAAAGACAAGATGGGGGGGGGGGGGGTCCTAAGTGTTTTAGCCTAAAGGATCACCCCGTGCAACATAAATAATACTTCGTAACTACCTTGAGGTGGGGTGTTACTCGTATTATTCAGCGGGCACGGACTATATTCTCCTGCTACCCGATTACTATCTTTGAGTTTTTACCTAAAGCGCACTAGTTGATTTTAAACTGTTCCCTATGCGTGCACTACCCGTCCCATGCCTATGGCCCAAGAGGCGTTTGGACCTCTATTTTGGATGGTTTCGAGACTTAGCTTAGACTGCTTAGAAATGATAAAAGTAGGCGACATACAAAACAAGTTGGAATTCATGTAAAATCAATTAAGGGCTCAAGTTAGCCTCCATACTTAGAAAACAAATGCACGCGAACAAACTTTCACATTAAACGTTAGACAATTTCAGGTTTGAGGCAAATTAATGACATTAGGCCCTATAGACATGGTTTCTATGTGACCTTGGGATTCGAACATGCAGGCAGTTTCAGATGCAATATGTTACCTTTATATACGTGATTTCTGAACAACTTTACATTTTAGGGAATCTGGTATTGCGAGCTGATTGTTGAAATTATAGGTTACAAGTGGTTAAACCTATAGACATGATTTCTATGTGATTTGCATAGTAGTTGGCAGTGATAACTATTGAAAATACTCAAAATTACCCAGTTTGATCCTATAGGCATGCTTTCTAATAGCTGCAGAGCTAAGCAATGAAACAGTGTTTGAACGTTCAATATTAACACATTAAGGCGAGTGGTATTACCCTATAGGCAAGATTTCTAACAAAACAGAGGAGCAGAATATGTTCGAGCAAATTAACACCTATAGGCAGGATATCAAACAACACATGGTACTAGAACATGTTTGAGCAAATTAAAAACCTATAGGCAGGATTTCTACTCGTTTCAAGCAAACATTAAAATAGACCCATTTTTCCAATTTTACTAACACCCCAATTGTTATTACAACATTATTAATGGACCAATGAATAAAATAAATTACCAAGTTACAAAATAACTATAGTGGGCCTAAGACAGGCCCAAAGTATACCCAGCCCAGCCAGGCCTTCAATTACATATCCAACAGGCTTCACCACAGCCCAGAAGTAATAGCCAATCAAACCCAGAAAAATAATCGTCATTTACACAAAATAGCCAAAACCCAGTAGCCAGAGCTGATCAACAGCCATTTACACAAACAATTTGGTTTATTCAGTAGGTGAAAAAAGAGGGGCAGAGTTGAACAATTAGGACAAACTGGCCTAAAGAGCCTTAGACCCTAGTATGTCAGAGTTCACAAGGGTCTCAATATGGGCCCCGAGAAGTGCTCACACTAGGGAGGTTGATAGAGAAGATTTAGGGGATGGGGGCCTTGGCTTTCAGCCGGCCCAGAATTAGACTCATAAAAAGATACAATCAATGAAAAATAGTAATAGATTTTGAAAAGCATTTGCAAACACTATAAGATAATCACATAATGAACTCAAGAAGCAAACTAACATATTGGGCAAGGTGTCATATGATAAGAAACAAAGAGCTTGGGATTGCAAAGTCAACAGGCAAGAGTATTAGACTAGTAAAACCAAGTAATGCAACCAATGTAGAACTTAAAGGATAAGATTATACCAAACTCGGGATTACATAGTATAATACAAACAGGATTAGATATCATAGAGAGTATCAGTCAAGGAGGATTAGTTTAAAGGATAACAGGTTGTTAGAGGTGCAGAATTGGACATGGCAAGAACACATAGAGCAGCAACCATAGTCATAGGAGCATACTACACTTAGAGTAAAGGTCTTAAACAAGTTAAGACATGCTAATAACATCAATTAATCAATAGAAGTTCAGAATTAGGCAGAGAACATGGATTAAACCATATAATCAAGGCAGAACATTCGAATTATCAACAACACCAAACTAAACATTCTTCATTATGTGTAAATTAACTAAGTTAGGTGCAAAGATATTATTAGGCTAGCAATTATAGGCAGAATCACACATAAAGAGAGTCAAGGGAATACATTAATTCGTGCAGTTTCAAAGAACATGCTAACATAAGAGAATAAACATTGCGAGGGTTTAGAAACTAACCAGTGATTGTTCAATAAATAAGAAAAGAACAACAGTAAGGGCCTAGAATCTCAAATGTGTCAAGTTCCCTAGGGTTTCAAGAACCCAGGGCAGTGCTCACATTCAAGAGATGGTCAGAAAAGTAGAAATCCGGTGGCCTTGGCTTTCAACCGGCCAAGATCCAAATAGAACAGAATAGTAAACAAATACAAAGTAGAAACCTCAATTTTAGTGAGAGTTTTTTAGCTACTTTTTGTCTGTCCAAAAAGGGGAAAGGAAATGGGTTTATATAGTGGTAAAAATCAACACATAAATAAGGAAATACAAACAATCAGACCATAAAAGGAAAGAAGAACACATAAATCAATTTAAAATCAAATTAGGAGAATAAGCCGGTAAACCCTAGTGTTTAGAAAAAATAAATATCAACGGAATATACACAGAAACGGTAGCATAGGACGAATATAGACACAAATAATACTAAAAATCAGAGAATCGAACCAATTTTGGTTTGATTTGAAGAGATCTGTAAACCCTAGTTTTTTTTAGGAAAAATAAGAATCAACAAAAAATGCACAAATATTCGTACTCACAATAGAACAAAGGATGAACATAGATAAAATAGCAAAACGATCAGTGATTTGAACCTATTTTGGTTCGATCTTGTTGAGATCTTCTTTCCATGTTTAGGCAAGCAGTATAGGAGAGTAACCAATACCCGGAGGAGGTCATATATGGCAAGTAGTAGCCATAGAATCCCATATTAGATGGGATTATGAGAGGACTTAGGGGCGGAGGCTAGGGTTCTTAGGAGGGAGAAGGGAGGTGAGGGATATTAGGGGCGGCGGACGGTGGAGAATGGGATTAGGGTTGGGGTTTGGGTTAGTTTAAAGGGAAGGGTTTGATATGGGTTGATTTCACAGATCGACGACGACGATTAAATAGTAGTTGGGTCGGGCTATTAGAAACGGGTCACGACCGGGTTAGGGGTTGGGTTAATTTGGTTTGGGCTGGGGGGTTGTTTGGTCTAGTGTATTAGGCTTTGGGCCTTTGTTTTGTCCAAAAATAAGTTCAAGAGTGGGCTAGTTTTTAAATACCCAATATTTTAGCAAAAAACTTAATTTATAAAAGTAATTAATAAATAACAAAAATATTACTTGTGCACTAAATTGATTAAAAAATAATAACTTAAATTATAAAAATATAAAAAGTTATTATTTTGCATAAATAATGTAATTATATATGAATATGGGCTATTATTGCAAAAATGTATAATTAGCCTAAAAATGCAAATGTAATTATAAACAAATGCAGTAAAATATTTAAAAACATACATGTTGGTGTAAATGATAAGTTTGGATGATTAAATCATCATAAAAATAATTTGAAGGATAATTATTGGATATTTATACAATAAAATGCAGAAAGAAATTAATTTAAAGCCTTTAAAAATTATGAACAATTATGAAACAAAGCGTGTATAGGTTTATAAACTAAATTCTAATGCAAATATACTATTTTGAGAGTGTGTGTGTATATATATATATATATATATATATATATATATATATATATATTATTTTATTTTATTTTAAATATGAGGGAAAAATTGGGTATCAACATTTGCATCTTGGACTACTTCTGGCTCTGTATTTTAGAATTTCATCAGATTGACGACCTAATATTTATGATATATTGTGGTCGATTATATTTTGGTCATAGATGTTTGTTGGAATTGGGGCTTATTTTTCTTATTCCGATCATAAGTTTCAAATTATTAAATGTGACATTGCATATGTAACGACCCGACTTGTCATTTTAAGAATTAATGCTCCGTTCAGCAACTGAAGTTCTCGAGCAACTTCGTTATATGTATTATGACTTGAGTGTGCGGTCGAGTTTGGTTTTCGGAAGATTCAGAATTTAATTTGAAGAACAAGGCTTATTTTTGAAGCTTAAATGAAAAGAGTTGACCGGAGTTTGACTTTAGAGCAAATGACACAGGAATGGGATTTTGATAATGAAAATAGCTTCGTATGGTGATTTTGGACTTAGGTGTATGTCCGGATTTATATTTGGAAGTCCGTAGGAAAATTTGACGCATTTTGGCGAAAGTTGGAAAATGAAAGATTTTTAGAAAGTTTGACCGGAGTTGACTTTATTAATATCGGGGTGGAAATTCGATTCTGGAAATTGGAACAACTCCATTATATTATTTATGACTTGTGTGCAAACTTTGAAGTCATTCTAGATTGATTTAATATGTTTCGGCGCAAATTGTAGAAGTTGGAAGATTTGAAAACTCATAATTCGATTCGAGGCGCGACTTATAATTTCAGTATTGTTTGACGTGGTTTGAGGCCTCGACTAAGTTCATATTGTAGATTAAGTCGTGTTAATATATTTGGTTAAGGTCCCAAGTGGCTCGGATGAGTTTCAAACGGGGTTCGGATCGTTTGGCGACTTGTTGAAGCTGCTGGAATTTCTGCTGTTTCTGGACAGCAATTGGTGCAACCTCTTCTGTGAGAATTTGATTGCAGAAGCGAGAAAACCATTGTAGAAGCGACTGGTAAGGGAGCTAGGTAGAAGCTGGCTTGAACTAGCAGAAGCGGACATGTAATGCCCGACTTGTCGTTTTTGCTTTCTAGATCCATGTTCCTCTAAATAAGACTTTTCGTATGTGTTTTTACTATTTTATGACTTGCGTGGATGGTTAGTTCGGGATTTGGAAAGGTTCGGGTTGAAATCGGAATACTTGGTTCCTTGGTTTGCTTTAAAAGGCTAAGTTTGACTTTGGTCAACAATTTAAGTAAACGACCCCGGAATCGAGATTTGACGGTTCCAATAGGTTTGTATGATGATTTCGGACTTGGGCGTATGTTCGGGTCGGGTTTTGGATGACATGAAAATGTTTCGGCGCTTAATAGTGAAAGTTGGCACATTGGAGGTTTTAGAGTTCTTTAAATTTGCTTTGAAGTAGGATTTGGTGTTATCAAGGTCCGTTTGGGATTTTGAGCAGGGGAATAGTTATGTATGGTGATTTAATACTTGGACGCAAAATTTGGTGTCATTCCGAGTAGTTTAAGTATGATTCGGCGTATTTAGAGCGATTTGGAAACTTGAAGTTCATAGATTGATTCAATTGAGTTTTTTGGAGTGATTCTTAGTTTCGTTGTTATTTTACGCGTTTCGTGAGTTCGAGCAGGTCCGTATTATATTTATTCACTTATTGGTGCATTTGGATGGGGTCCCGAGTAGCTCGGGTGTGTTTCGAACTACCCGGAGCTAAGTTGGAAAAAACCAGATTTTTCAGTTTTGGTTTCCTTCTTTGCGAACGCGGAAGCACCCTCGTGTTCATGATGACGGAATTCGGTTGGGAGAATTTTTGTGCTTCGCGTTCGTGTGATGGGGTCCGCATTCGCGAATGGTAAGGCGAGTTGGGTGAGGGTGGCACGGTTGTTCTTCGCGTTCGTGAAGGTGCCCTAGAGTTCGCATAGGGCAGGGCAGGTAAGCCTTCGCGTTCGCGAGGCCCTGGTCGCATTCGCGATGGCCAAGTTTTCTGGGCCTGGGTCCTTTGCCTCGCGAACGCGATTCTGCGTTCGCGAAGAAGGGCCATCTGGGCAGTGTCTTATTTTAAATCGTGACTTAGGCTATTTTGAGCTCATTTATTACTCTCTTGGGCGATTTTGGAGCTTTAAAGATGGGGATTTTAACCTAGCTTTTGAAGTTAAGTAATTCCTATCCAATGTGAGTTTAATACATAGATTATGGGTAGATTGCAACATATAAAATTGTGAAAATTATGGGTTTAAATGAAAAACCTAGGTTTTGATAAAAATGGGATTTAACCACAAAAATGGTTATGGAATTGAGTGAAAATTATATATTTAAGTTTGTAAGGTTATGTGTAACATTTATCTTTGAAAATTTCCGCAATCCGGGCACGTGGACCCGGGGTGAATTTTAGGAATCTTTTAATTGGGGTTAGGTAATCACTCTAATAGTTAGAATATGAACTTTTGAGCATGTATTGATTAATTTATATAACATTTGACTAGTTTCGGATTGTTCGGCAACGAGTTGAGGCTTAGGAGTGAATCTGAGGCGGAAAAGTGAGCTTTGAGACGAGGTAAGTCTCTTTCCTAACCTTGTAAGAGGGAATTTATCCCATAGGTAATTTAAATTAATATTTGCTTCTGATTGTGGGGGCTACGTACGGACAAGGTGATGAGAGTCTGTGCGTAGCTACTAATTATGCTTATGTCTGGGTAGTTTAGGACCCAAATCATGAAATACATGTAACGTTTGTGGCCTACTTGTTAATTAAATTGTCCAAATCATATTGGAACTTGATAAAAGAATTGTAAGAGACCAAATTTTACTTGTTTGAATTTAGAGCGGATTACTTGACTGTCAATGGAAATTGTTCTACATGGTGTATTACCCTTGTAATAACGATTAAGTCAAATGCTTATAAAGTATTCTCATTTCTTATGGAGCGGGCCGAACGTCTCGGTAGTAAAATAGATGCATCTAGGGATCGTGCCGCACGTTCCTCGGCAGTGTACACGTTATTCTGGATCAGGTTGTACAACCGCGGCATAAATCGTTCTTAGTAATACTCGGAGCCTAATCATACTTGATATTAATTTGTGACTTGTGAGGCTACAATTATAAATGACAGGAATTTACTTGGAATTTATTAAATTGTGAAAGAATTATTTGTTCCTACTTGTTAATGAGTTATTATTATTATTACATATCCCATGCTTTTTAAAATTTTCTGTATTATTATTGTTAGCCCATAGTAAGTGTCGATGTCGACCCCTTGTCACTACTTCTTCGAGGTTAGACTTGATACTTACTGGGTACATGTTGTTTATGTACTCACGCTATACTTCTGCACTGACCGTGCAGGATCTGAGGCAGGTGCATATGGCGTTACCCGGAGTCCTAGTGGTGAGTTGCTTCCTGAGCCATTGCGCAACACCTAGAGTCTCTCCTTTGCATTTATTCTGTCTATTTTTATTTCAGACAGTAAATAGAGTTTTGTATAATCTATTAGTGCTCATACACTTGTGACACCAGGTCTTGGCACACACTAGTAGATCTGTGGTTTTGTATTATTACTATGGTAATGATTGCACTCAGCTACTTTCGTTTTACTTATTTAAACCTGTTGTTTCTTAAATATTTTAATTAAGGAAAGTTTAATTAGTTGGAAATCTAGTAAAACCAAAAAGGGATATTACGGGGTTAGTTCACTATTGGGTTGCATAGCGGCAGTGTTGGGTTCCATCACGGACTATAAGAGAATTGGGTCGTGACACCATGGTATCAGAGCACTAAGCTCACATAGGTCTCACAAGTTATGAGCATGCCTAATAGAGTCTTGCGGATCGGTGTAGAGACGTCCGTACTTATTTTTTGGGAGGCTATAGGGTGTTAGGAAACTACTCTTTCTTCATCTCCTATCGTGCAGTTGATGTGGCACTAAGTATCTTTCTCTTATTCTCTCACATACGGTGAGAACGCGAGCAGCGGATATTCCAGACCATGGAGGAGCTGCTCCCCCTGTTGCTAGAGGTAGAGGCGGAGGGAGGGCTCAAGCTCACGGTAGAGGACGAGGACCTCCCAGAGTTGCTCCAACTATTCCGCCAGTGGATCCAGTAGAGGATCTTATTATTGAGGAGTAGGGCGAGGTGCCTGCAACAGAGCCAGCCCTGGTGGATTTCATGTACGCATCGGGATTCCAGGAGATCATGAGCCGTATGCTGCGGTTCATGAATTCTAGTATGATTTGATGTAAACGCAGAGTGTCGATAAGCTATGTTTCGCGGGCTCTTCAAAATGTTGCCGCACCTGTGTTGGATCCTCCAAAAATACATTACTTTTGGAGAATCCATCACGCACCCGATAATATTTTCGAAGAGTCCGAGCAACATAGCCGATAAGTATTTAAGTGAGGAGAAAAGCTCAAAATTAGAGAATCAATTGAATAAATAAAATAGAGGGAAAAGAGTATCTACACATAATCAAGTATTTTGTACAAAAATGAAGGGAGACAAGCTATCATAATGTTCTCGCCTATGAGCTACTCGTTTGTAAGGTTTCCTATTTTTCCAAAACAATTGTTCAATGTTACTACAACTTCTTGATACATCCATAGCTACACCTCTCTCCCATTTATTTTTTCTCGATTTACTTCTTCCTTCTATGTGTTGTGGAGAAGGCGTTTGAGGTACCTCATGTTTGCTACCAACAACCTTCTCTTTGCTGCTTCCTGATATTGATACAAAATCCTCTACTTCCATGCAACATACATGTCAGATGTAGATCTTCGACTGTGAGGATAACTTGATACAATCAAAATGATTTAACTAATGTGTAATATATGTGGCCTACTTTTGGCCAATGATTATTAGCCTTTTTGGCTTCTTCATGGCCTTTTCTTAGTGCATTCTAGGCCTTGTTGGCCAATTTTATACCAAGCAACTCAAATTTCTTTGGCTATAAATTGAGCTGATTCTAGCTCATTCTATACACACAAACAAGACTTGAATTTTCATTTCTTGTTCCTTTTCCTCATTTAGTAATTGAGAGTATTTTGTAAGAGGGTTGAGTGTTGGGAAACACTTGTGTGATCCCCTTTCTTTGGAGTGATCTTGTGAGGTTATTATCTCGGGGGGTATTTGGGATTAATTAGAGTATTTACTCTAATTTTGTACGCTCTTTTGTACTCTTGTTGTTGTAGTGAATTTGTTCCTCTCCGCTTGTGGACGTAGGTCACACTGACCGAATCACGTTAAATTAGTATCATATTTATATGCTTTAATTGTCGTTGTTATCAACTTGCATTGTATTTATTATTGTCATTATAACACTATTTGGCTAAATTTCGCACCACACGAGTTCCTGATCCTAACAAATTGGTATCAGAGCCTGATCTAATAGGGTTTGTTTCAGTAGTCAATATGACTTTAACAAAGACTTATGTTGAGAAATTTGATCGAAGTGCAAACTTCAAAATGTGGCAATTAAAGATGGAAGAGATCCTAATTCAGGATGGCTTAGATTTGGCACTCCAAGGAAAGGAGAAGAAGCCGGATAAAATGACGGACATGGAGTATGCTGTCATTGACAAAAAGGAAAAAGCAGGTATCATTTTAAATCTCTCAAATAAGGCTTTGCGTGAAGTTATTGCAGAAAGCTCAGCCAAAGGCATATGGAAAAAGCTAAAAATCGTGTATATGAAAAGAATAGTAGAAAACAGGCTTTACCTAAAGCAAAAGCTCTGCACTTTTCGTATGGCTGAAGGTAACTCTATACTTACACATCTTGATACTTTTGATTCTCTTCTTATGGATTTAAGTAACATAGATATTGAAATCAAAGATGAGGATCAAGCCGTATTATTGCTTGTTTCCTTACCCTAGTCGTTTAAACATATAAGAGATACTATGCTTTATGGAAAGAATAATATCTCTTATAAAGATATCAAATCTATTTTGAAATCAAAAGAACAAATAGATAGAGATATTACTGGGGAAACTAGTGTGAACCAAGGGGAAGGCTTGTTCATAAGAGGTAGATCCAATAAGAAAGATTCAAGTAGTGAGAGACGTAAATCAAGGTCAAAATCCAGATACAAAAATGTCATGTGCAAATACTGCAATAAAAAAGTCACATTATTTCTCAATGCTTTAAATTAAAAAATAAAGAAAAGCATACAGAAAAGAAAAATGAGCATAAAAATACTGACACTGCCGAAGCAAGTGTAGCTGCTGATGAGACTGAAGGAACTATTTTTTTAGCAACTAATAATAGTTTTAAATCTAAAAATGAGTGAATTTTAGATTAGGGTTATTCTTATCATATGTGTCCCAATCGGGATTTGTTTACCACATATGAATCTGTTGAAGATGGAGTTATCTTGATGGGCAACAATGTTGCCTGCAATGTTATTGGTAAAGTTACAGTCCAAATCAAAATGCACGATAGTGTGGTGAGAACTCTCACCGATGTTAGACATGTTCCTGACCTGGAGAAAGATCTCATCTCTTTGGGCACTCTAGAATCTCTTGGGTGCAAGTACACAGGTGAAGGTGGAGTTCTGAAAGTTTCTCATGGTGCTCTTGTGATCATGAAAGCACGCAGATTTGGTACGTTGTATACTCTATTGGGATCTACTGTTACATGCATTGTTGCAGTTTCAACATCCGTTAAATCAAATTTTGATATCACCAAATTGTGGCATATGCGATTGGGGCATATGAGTAAAAAATATTTTTCCATCCTCAGCAAAAGAGGTCTCTTATGTAGCCAAAGTACCGAAAATATAGAGTTCTGTGAACATTATGTGTTCGGGAAGAAGAAAAGAGTCAGCTTCAAATCTTCAGTGATTCATAGAACAAAAGGGACTTTGGATTACATTCATTCATATCTTTGGGGTCCTTCACGTACCTCATCAAAAGGAGGTGCCAAGTATTTGTTAACTTTCATTGATGATTTTTCAAGGAAAGTTTGGATTTATTTCCTGAAAAATAAAAGTGACGTTCTCTTAAATTTCAAACAATGGAAAGTTTTGATTGAGAAAAAAACATAAAAACAGGTTAAGCGGCTTAGAATAGATAATGGCTTGGAATTTTGTAATGATGAATTCAACAAATTTTGCAATAATGAAGGAATTGCTCGACATCGTACTGTGAGAATGACACCTCAGCAAAATGGTGTGGCAGAAAGGATGATAGAGCACTTTTGGAAAGGACTCGTTGCATGATTTCAAATGTTGGGTTGACAAACGCCTTTTGGGCAGAAGCTATCTCTACAGCTTGTTATATTGTCAACCGAGCTCCTTCTACACCTTTGAACTTTAAGATTCTAGAGGAAGTGTGGTCAGGAGTACCTGCTAAATATACTGATTTAAAGATATTTTGGTGCCCTGCATACATGCATGTAAATGATGGTAAATTAGAGCCAAGGGCTAAAAAGTACATTTTCCTTGGGTATGCATCTGGGGTGAAAGGATACCGACAATGGTATCCGGATTCCACGGTACTAAAATTTATAATTAGCAGAGATGTATCCTTTGATGAATCCTCTATGTTACATTCTAGAAAAGAGTTTTCTAGTTCTTGTAATACAGATAAAGGAAAGAGTACACAAAAGCAGGCAGAGGTTGAGATTGGCATTCCTTCTGAGCCACGCTTATCAACTTTGGAGCAAAATACAGTTGAAACTCCAAAAGTTGAGCCAAAAGCTGAAATTCCTTAAGCTGAGACTCCTGAAGTTGAACCAGAAGAAGAGGAGTATTCTATAACCAAACATAGACCAATAAGAGAAAGTAAACAACCATTAAGGTTTGGAGATAATGTTGCGGTTGCTTTTTCAGTTGCATAGGAAACTAAAGAAATTGGAGAACCATCAAAATATTCAGAAGCTTTTTCTGGGGCTGACTCAGCCAAGTGGCTGATTGCAATGAATGAAGAAATTGAGTCTCTCCACAAGAATGGTACTTGGTCTCTTATGAAGCTGCCATCAGGAAAAAGAATTGTTGGGTGCAAATGGGTCTTCAAAAAAAGGAATGGCATTCCAGGGGTTGAAGATGCGACGTATAAGGTACGATTAGTTGCAAAGGGCTATAGTCGGGTACAAGGAGTTAATTTTAATGATATTTTCTCACATGTTGTTAAACATAGCTCGATTTGTGTCTTGCTTGCCTTGGTTTCCATGTATGATTTGGAATTAGAACAACTTGATACTAAGATAACTTTCTTACATGGCAAACTTGAGGAACTAATATACATGCATCAACCCGAAGGATTTGAAATTGAAGGAAAAGAAGATCATGTTTGCTTGTTGAAGAAATCCGTGTATGGATTAAAGCAGTCTCCAAGACAATGGTACAAAAGGTTTGATTCCTTTATGTTGGGTTATATTTATTCGAGGAGTATGTATGATAGTTCCGTTTACTTTCAGAAGTTAAATGATGGTTCATTTGTGTACTTATTACTTTATGTTGATAACCTGCTCATTACTGCTAAGGATTTAACAGAAATTCACAATTTGAAAAGTCACCTGAAAAGTGAATTGAGATGAAAGATTTGGGAGCAACTAAGAAACTCCTTGGCATGGAGCTTAAAAGAGATTGAAAAGCCAACAGGCTATTCCTAACCCAGAAGTACTTGAAGAGGTTTGGTATGAAAGATGCTAAACCAGTTAGTACCCCTCTTGCTGCTCATTTTAAATTATGAGTTGCTCAGTCCCTGCAGTCACAGGAAGAAGAGAGGTACATGGAACAAGTTCCTTATTCCAGTGCAGTCGCCAGTATTATGTATGCAATAGTTTGTACACGTCCAGACATTTCACAAGCTGTGAGCATGGTAAGCCAGTTTATGGCTTGCCCTGGTAAAGCAGATTGGTAGGTTGTGAAATGGATTCTCAGATACTTGCGAGATACTTCACACACATATTTGGAATTTGGGAAACATACTAACACTTTGGTTGGTTTTGTAGACTCAGATTATGCAGGTGATCTTAAAAACCGAAGATCACTGACATGCTATGTATTTTGCATTGGTGGTTACGCTATCAGTTGGAAAGATACATTATAGCATGTAGTAGCTTTATCTACTACCGAAGCAGAATATATGGCAGTGACCAAGGCGATCAAAGAAGCCTTATGGTTGAAGGGTCTATTTACTGAACTCGGTTCACACCAAAGTGGTATTACCATTTTCTGTGATAGTCAAAGTTCCATTCACTTGACCAAAGATCATATGTATCATGAGATGCCGAAGCACATTGATATCAAATATCACTTCATCCGAGAAACCATTGTTGAAGGAAAAGTCTCTGTTCAGAAGATCAACACTAGAGACAATTCCACTGACATGTTTCGAAACCTCTTCCAGTTGTCAAGTTCAAGCTTTGCGTGAACTTGATTGGCATTTATGAAGAATGAATTTTCCCGTTCGGGATTTTCCTGAGAAGGTGAAGCAAGTTTACTATATCAACCAAAACTAGTCCAAGGTGGAGATTTGTAATATATGTGGCCTACTTTTGGCCAATGATTATTAGCCTTGTTGGCTTCTTCGTGGCCTTTCCTCAGTTACCTTGTTGGACATATTATGTCCTCTCATTCTAGGCCTTGTTGGCCAATTGTATACCAAGCAACTCAAATTCCTTTGGCTATAAATTGAGCTGATTCTAGCTCATTCTATACACACCAACAAGACTTGAGTCTTCATTTCTTGTTTCTTCTCCTCTTTTAGTAATTGAGAGTATTTTGTAAGAGAGTTGAGTGTTGGAAAACACTTGTGTGATCCCCTTTCTTCGGAGTGATCTTGTGAGGTTATTCTCTCGGAGGTATTTGGGATTAGTTAGAGTATTTACTCTAATTTTGTACGCTTGTTGCTATAGTGAATTTGCTCCTCTTCACTTGTGGACGTTGGTCGCACTGGTCGAACCACGTTAAATTGATGTTTTCTTTATTTGCTTTAATGGTCGTTATTATCAACTTGCATTGTCTTTGTTATTGTCATTATAACATTATTTGTCTAAATTCCGCACTACCCGAGTTCCCGATCCTACCATAATGCACCTAAATTCTCATGCAAATGAGTGAAGCTACAGTCATGTTCACATGAATCTGCTGTAGCAAGTGTTTCTCCGGGTGGACTTCAAGAGCAACAATCTTTCAAAGGAAAAAGAAGCCATACATTAAAGAAAGCAAAAAACAGAACTACTAATATTAACATTTCAGTATGCTAATAAGTTCAAGATAAACACCAGAAGTACACTAATAGATAAATAGTGTACACTGTATCTAAAGATTAAGTCAAGATTGTAAGGACTTCAGGCGACGGGTGGCGGACTCAATGCCATTGCCAGTTGCATTTTCGCGCTGATCAATTTCCCTAAGTACATCTTTAGCTGCCTCCACTTGGGTATGAAGGTTTTGCACCTTAAGGCTTGCAATCACATGGTCTGCGACGCATTTTTGTTTCTTATGTTTTAGTGCCTCTTCATTCTGTTTAAGAACATCCACCCATTGTTTTAGCCTACCAATCAGTTCCATTGCCTCCAACTTTTGCCTTTCAAAAGTTTCCTTCTTTTTCATGACCATCACCATATCGTCTTGAGTACGAAAGATCTCATCTTTATGACCCTTTGCACGACTTATAGCATCTTCATATCCTGTCTTCAGCTCTGGAAAAGATTGCATCTCTCTCTGTCTCTTTGTTGTGAGCAAATCAAAGTGATATGCAATGAAATCCTTGACATCCTTGTAGAAAGAAGTATAATCCGCGTCAAGAATATCCAAGCTGAAGAAGGCATTATTGGCGCACTTAGCCATGTCTTAAACATTTTTGATGCTTCCAGAGGTGAGTTGGAACACCAAAACAGACTTAATATGAGAGATTATGGTTTTTGATTCTTCATGAATGTTAGAAGAACATTCATTCCAAAGACGCGGATTTGGGGGTGGATTCAGCATTAATAATGGATTCAGATTTATCTTTGTCTCTCTTTGTTCTTCATATGTAATCAGTAGAGGCGCATCTACGCTCGAGCCCAATGGTGGCACAGGAGGCAGTGAAACCGCTGGAGTTTCTTTCACTGCCATCGATGGCGCTTCAACATCAACAACATCAAAATGATTTAGTTTAATAAATCGGGAAAAGTAACGAAAAAGATGTATGCTTAACAGTTAAGAACTTTCCGAAGCTTTAGTTTAAGAATTAAGCTGCAGGATGTTTTACAGATAGAACTAGTTGAATAACTTATGTGTAAATCTTTAGTCAAAGAATAATATAAGCTTTATAGTTGAAGTTATTGAAAAATTACAGAATCTCTATTAGTTCAAAACGATTCATGCTTTAAAGTCAGAACTTATAAAAACTTACTAGAAATTTAGTGACAGATACATGCTTTACTTAAAACTTAATGAGAACTGAGAAGTTATTAAGGTTTTAGTTTACAATATGCATGTTTTAATTTAGAACTTATAACAAACTAAATCTTTAGTTTTAGAAGATGTATACTTAAAAATTAGAACTTGATATATGCTTTAAAGTTTTAACTAAACTTAGAACACACTGAAAACTTGCTTTAAAAAATAGAGCTAACAGTGGAACTTACACTTCTGTGGTTTCAAATATTTCATTCTCTCTTATTTCCCCTTTTTTCCTTTTCATATCAAAGCTTTACACTTTCCAACTACAACAACGAGATATTGGTCTTTTATCATTCAGATAACAACAACAATATCATACCCAATATATAGTAGGGTCTGGGAGAGGGTAATATGTACGCAGACCTTACCATACCTTATACCTTGTAAAGATAGAGATGTTGTTTCCAACGGACCCTCAACTTAAGAAAGCATAGGCACAACAGTAATTGAAAAAAGAACAGCAAGAAACAACAAAAAGAAGCCATGAAAAGGAAGCATTAATAACAACAAGACAGTAAGATGATCGAAAACTTTTATCATTTAGATAGGAATTAAAAAAATTACTGTACTGTAATATTAACTTCCACACCCCCAACCAACAAGAAAAGGAGAAAGAAAACAAACTTTGAACCAAAACAGAATGTAAACAAGTAGTATTATAGTCAATGAGGCAACAGTAGGCAGTGGGTGAAGAGGAAGCTCACCTTCTGCTGAAACTGGTGTCTGTTTCCGAGGGAGACCTCGCCCTCGGTTAATAGAAAAAGTAGTTTCACCTTGGCACTGACCATGCATATTGCATTTCTCACTCTGATCAGAAATTGGTATTGAAGTGGTAGCAGCAGTAGTAACTGCAGTTGCAGTACTTTTGAAACAGGGAGGATTAATACTTCTAGGCACAGTCTTGGCCAAAGGTGTAGCAAAACCAGGTGGTAGTTCTGAATTAGAGTTTTTTCCCATCATTTTTTACTTCCCTAGATGCAAAGATTACTTAAAAAAGGTTCTTTTTAAGCCAAAAAAGGGATTGGAAATGATTTTTTTTCTTCTTGGTAGAAAAGATGATGGAAATGACAAGAATGGTAAAATTTGTTTTACTGTTCTTTGTTCAAGAACACTAGTAATAGCCAGGGAAGTAATTAAGTGTGGGAAAAGGACAGGAAACAGAACAAGAAAAAAGAAGAGGTGTGATTATTTTGAAGTGTAGGACATTTGACCGCTCCTAATTCCTACCGCAGAAAAATTTAAAAAATAAAAATAAAAATAAAAAGATAGCACATGTAGATGTAGCAAATATTGTCAAAATTTATCAATGTTATTATATAATCTTATTATAGTAGTATCAGACAAGCTATGTACAAAAAACAAAAAAAAGGAAGATGTCAAATTTGCATTACAGTACACAGTATCAAGAATCAAGATGTAGCTCGAAATGGAAAAGAAGAAGTTTAAGTCAGCCTGTAGTAAATGATACAACTGGAAATTATCAGAGTAATTTCACCTCTGATTTATCTTTATGTTTTTTAGGGGATATTCAACGGCTATGATCATAGCAATGGTCAAGTTTTCAGATTTCCTCAACTGAGCTCTGCAAAAAACTGTAAGGAGATTTGAACTGAAACTAGAAAAGGTTATAGGGGCTAGAAAAAATAACCCGGATATAAAACTCGAGATTATTTTATCCAACGCTTCATTAGAATTTCATTTTCGAAAACAGAATAAGGACCAGTTTGTCCATACAAATTTTGTCCTCTTTTTCGAAACTCAATTTCAAAACATTGTTTAGTTATACATTTAACTGGATTTTTGAAGATGAGTATCAAAAAATTTTAAAGATGAGTTATGTTGGGATTAGTTATGCTGAGATTCATTATACTGGGGTTAATTATGTTGAAATTAGTTATTCTTGTATTATTTCTTATTGATTCTTTGGTATGTTGTATTAATCCTGGGATTATCAATTTTATTGCTTTATCATGGGATAACATATCCTGAGATTATTATTTCACCCTCTGACAAATATAAGTTATCCCGATACTATTTTTAATCTTAGGATAACTTATCCCGGGATTAGTAACCAAACAAGAGATAAGGCAATACTAAACTTTTATCCTGAAATTTTATTTATCCATCATACCAAACGACCCCTAAGGAGAATCTAAAGATAAAGTCCCTGAAAACTTGAGGAGGATATACAACATGCCAATAACTGAACGAAGAAACAACTTGTTTAAAAAAGACAGGCCGGTGCACTAAGCTCCCGATATGCGCGGGGTCTGGGAAAGGGCCAAGAAACAACCTGTTTGCTGCTAGAAAAAACCAAAATTCCAAAAATCCAACTAACTGAAATCATCAAGATTTATAGATTTGTAGGCGTAGGTTGGTGGATTTAATTCCTCGACGAGCTTCATTCTTGCGCCGCTGAATTTCCTTTTGCTTTGCTTGAGCTGATTCCAACTGAATTCCAAGTTCTTGCTCCTTGGCTTTTGCAACTTCATGAACTTCTTTACATTTTATTTCAATCTGTTTCAGACGCTCTACGTCGTGTTTGATATTTGCTAGCTTTTGCTTCAGATCTTCTATTTGCCTCTCCAAACTTTCTCGCGTTCTTTTTTAGTGTGACCAATATCCTTGACACGATCAATTGCATTAAGTACAGCATTTTCATGATTTTTCACCAATACTGATAAAGACAACACGCTTTCTTCTCTTTCTGCAATTTGCATATTGTAGCGAGACGAAATATATCCAGTGACATCTCTATAAAAAGAGACATAGTCAACACGTAGCCCATTCAAATAGGTAAAGGTATTATTGGCCTGATCGACCATGTGATCAACATTCCAAGAAGTAAGCAGCTTGTTCACTAACAAAGCCTCGACTTTGATAATTACTTTCTTTAATTCCTCATCAATTATTTGGGATGTATAATTTGTCTTTGGCGGTTTCTTCAGTCTCGATAAAGGATTCAGCTTTAAATTCGTCTCTCTTTGTTCGTACTCTTCATCACAAGGAATTGGCACAGAGGCATCTATGGTTGAGACCAATGGTAGCCCAATAGGGCTCGTCGAAACTTTTTGCAAAGGAGTATGATCTCCATTTGAACCCAATGGTGGCACAGGAAGTGAGGGAACTATCTTTGGAGAAATATGAATGCGCGGCAAAAGTTTCTGCAAAGCAGTATCTCCATTTGATCCCACCGGTGGGACATGAGGTGAGGCAACTGCTAGAGTTTTCCTGGGCGCTTTAACATTAAGAAAAGTTTAGTTTAAGATATTGAAAGAAATAATGAATCAGATAAGACTAGTAAAAACCAAAGAAATATTTGCAGAGAATGGGCTAATGTTCCCTTATGACAAAAACAATGCAAGACACAGAATCTGTACGACAAAATTGTTTGTAATCTGTGTTCGAAACCAGAAAAGTTTCTAAAGTAAAAGAGAAACAGAAATGCGTAGGGAGAACAAAATTAAATCCGAGCCCATTGAATTCTCAGTGTGTCCCTAAGGAACTTAATCCCCTTCTAGTACCCGAGGTTTAGGATTATTTCCTCCAAGGATAGAACGGATTATCCACACTGGTGCAGCGGTACCTCAAACCCCAGTGTTTCAACGAACGCAATAAGGTGGAGCAAATCACACATGACACTTATATTTTGTTTTGGAAAAATAATGCAAAGAAGACTGGAAGAATTTCTAAATTTTTTCCATGTATGAAAATGAGGCTAAGCCTCTAAAATTTATAGACAATAAAAGGGTGAGATGAAGAGGTGCGATTCAAAAGGTGCCTCTTCCATTTCCCATTCACACCTATTCACGAAACCTAACAATCTCCAACATGAATGGGGAATGGCAATATATTTAAAAAAACATGCAAAAAACTTGTGTGATTCGCAAGTAAGAATTAATCGTATCTAGATAAGTAGGTTTCCCTTTGAACTTTCCGTAGCGAACATATGTCGGATATACTCGATCAATCGGTAGATTTGATATCTTTGAACCGTCGAGCTTTGGTGTATACCTAGACAACCATAAGTTACACAATCAACCCTTAACCATCTTTGGTTCTCATTGTTGTGTTCGTTTAAGCCATGAACACCGCCTGGTTTCATAAGTGCATAGAGAATTGGACTTACAGAATTCGCCTTGAAGCGTCTAACACTTCACACTTACATAGGTGATTCCTATATGTGTTATCCCATAGATACACGATTTGATATACCCCGTATCAAACTTAAAAACTATTAAAAAGCCTTTACGCTTTATCCTTGGTACTGAACTTTGTCTCATCACAAGAATGGACCGAACTTTTATTTGACAATGTTGAACCATCACAAATGACTTTGTTTGATCTCCTTGAACCTAGATCTTGGGATCTCCAGTCTTCTAGGTAGAGTTACCGCCACAGTGACTTGTCCTCAGCCATAGTCCCATTCCCCTCGATGATCTTTCAACTACCTCTCTAGTTAGGCCTTTTGTAAGTGGATCCGACACATTATCGCTTGACTTTACGTAGTCAATTATTATAATTCCCCTAGAGAGTATTTGCCGAACGATTTTATGTCTTCGTCGTATATGACAAGATTTTCTGTTATACATAATGCTCTCAGCCCTGCCTATTGCCACTTGACCATTACAATGCATGCATATATGTGCCAATATTTTGGGCGAAGATGAAATTTATTCAAGAAATTACGGAGCCATCCAGCTTTTTCACCGGCCTTGTCTAAGGTTATAAACTCAACCTTCATTGTAGAGCGGCAATGCATGTTTGTTTGGATGATTTCCAAGACACTGGTCCTCCACTGATTCTAAAAATATATCCACTTGTGGATTTATTTTAGGTTTATCCGGTGATTCAATTTGCATCACTATACCCTTCAATACCCGCAAGATAATTATTATAGCGCAATGCATAGTCATGGATATATTTTAAATATCCCAAAACTCATTTTATTGTCTTGACAGTTCAATGCGAACTTCCTTATGTTGTAGACTAATACGTCTCGACATTCTATTGTATATCAGATTATTGACTACACTTAATGTAGTAATAATATATTATAACAACAAGAGGAATGATTGGCATCAATTGTGGCCACAACCTTTTAATATATAATATATTTTGCAATAACTCTACCATTTTCAAGCATTTGTATGCTATTTATTCATACGTCTATATGATATGCAAATTATAGCACCTTCATTCATGAAATAAATCCAACTTGCAATGGATTTTGGTCATGTTCATCGGTTGATTCACCTTATTATAGACCAACGTATTAATACATTCGTTCATGAACGGTCATGTTTATACAAAATATACAAACACACTTTTCATGAAAAGTCACAGCCTTCCAAGTGACACCCTTTCATAAAAGAGCTAAACATTATAAATGTTTAAGAAAGAACAAATCATTTCTGGAACAGCACATAAGCAACTTTCGAATGTGTAGTTTCATCACTAGTCATCACTAAGACTGAACAAGTAATGAACTCACCGACTATCATATCAATATACATTAAGGATGGGTAGGGTTCAAAAATTATATCATTTAGACATTACATCTAACATTGGCTTTTGTCATGTATAAGCTAAAAGCCCCCACATTTTAAATATTTCATCGACATATCATCTACATATAATCAAATAACGATTATATGATTTGAGGTATTCTTAATGTAAACACATTTATTTACACTCATTAATTTTGAAACCATTTGATAATATTATTTTGTCCTCACACCCATTTTATGGATTTCAAGACCATACACCATAGCCAATGCTACTAACATCCATATGTACGTAATACTCATAACCGAAGAGTACGTGTTAAAATAGTCAAGACCTTTTTATTGTTTATACCCTTTGACAATAAGTATTGCCTTATATTTATCAATAGTGTCATCATCCTTCATTTTCCTCTTAAACATCCATTTAGAACCCAACGGTTTATTCCTAAGAGGAAGATCAATCAATTCCCATGTATAGTTGTTCAATATGGATTCTATTTCACTATTGACTGCCTCTTTCCAAAATAATAATTACGAAGAAGACATAGCTTCTTTAAATGTTCGAGGCTCATTTTCCAATAAGAAAGTCACAAAATCTTGTCCAAATGAAGTAGTTATCCTTTGACGTTTACTATGTCTTGGATTTTCCTAATTTAACGTACTTTCCTTTGCTTCTTCCCGAGTTCGCTTAGATATTTCACTAGACGACTCACATTCCTTTTTATACGGATGAATATTCTCAAAGAATTCAACATTATCTGATTCGATTATCGTATTAATATGAATGTCATTATTTTCTGATTTATGAATCAGAAAACGATATGCCTTACTATTTGTTGCATATCTTATGAAAACGGAATCAACGGTTTTCGATCCGATTTGTATCCTTTTGAGTTTAAGAACTTGCACTTTACCCAAATAAACACTTGGAAATATTTCAAGTTGGAATTTCTTCCTTTCCATTTTTC
Source organism: Nicotiana tomentosiformis (assembly GCF_000390325.3). Taxonomy (NCBI): domain Eukaryota; kingdom Viridiplantae; phylum Streptophyta; class Magnoliopsida; order Solanales; family Solanaceae; genus Nicotiana; species Nicotiana tomentosiformis. Next base: position 134,454,616 of record NC_090819.1, read on the forward strand.
ATACGGAATGGATTATGTCTTGCTATGGGAAACACGAATGCACTTTCGGTTAGCTGTAAGCGTAGCACCCCCCCCCCCCCCCACAAGTTTTGGATAAACCAGAACTTATCAACTAGGCATTCATCGTCTCCTTTGACGTTCTATTCTTTCTTTCTGTAATTTCATTAGATTGCGGTGACTAAGGGGCGGTTGTCAGTGGCGGACCCAAGTGTTGGCTAGCGGGTTCAACTGAACCCGCTTCACAAAAAAATAATACTGTGTATACGTATAAATTAGGATTAAAGCTGTGTAAATTTTGCATAAATATTTTATTTGAACCCACTTGACAACTACTATTTTACCACTAAATTTATATACTTCTAAGATTGAACCCGCTTACACAAAATCCTGGGTCCGCCACTGGCGGTCGTTTGGTGAATAATTTCATATTCCAAACATATTTCTTCAAAATGAGATTCATATTCGACGCCCCTATTACGCTGTTGAGCCAACCACAAGAACTATTGTTTGTGTCACGACAGAGCCTGAATTAATAAATGGTGAAGTTTTTAATCTTCAAACCAATATGACATATTTAGAATTAATAAACGGTGAAGTTTTTTAATCTTCAAACCGAATAATATGTGACACAATCAAATTTAATAAATGGTGAAGTTTTTAATCTTCAAACTGAATAATAAATTGGAGTAGAAAATCACTAAGATTTTAATCTCCAAAACGAGCATAAAGTCACTTAGACTTTAATTTCCGACAAATGAGTAGAAAGTCACGAAGACTTTAATCTCCCCGAACGAGTAAAAAATCATGCAAATTTTGATCTCGAAGCAGGAGTAGAAAATTACGAAGATTTTATTCTCCATAACGGCTGTAGAAAATGTCGAGAATTTAAATTTCCTTTCCAAATGATTTTTCAACTAAACCATTATAACACTTTAAACAGTTTGATCTCTTTCTCTAATCAAACACATATATGTTCATCTTTACATATATTATATTTATGATCTCAAAACAATTTTCAAGTATTAATGTAAGCCTAATTCACATCTTACATACCTTGAAAATAAACTATCACATATTTTTATGCATGCTAACCAATTATATACTGACAAATCAATTCTATTTGGTATACGGAATAACAATTTTCCTTCGATAATATGTTATCCTATTCCTAGCATGCAAATAGGATATATTTTGAGATCATCACATAATAAACATCTACCCTAACATTCAAAAGCTTAGTTTCATAAATTACACAGGGTAGAAAATAAAAAATAAAGTAAAGAAAGCATAACCCGGTATAGTTGTCACTTTCTGTTGAAGACATTGAGTTAGTCCCACAAAGACTTTGATATTCATGTACCGAGAGCAATGCTCCTTTCAGAATTCCTTTTGAAATTTACCAGAACGATGCAAATCTTATGAACCGCTGCAACACTTGTACAGTCCAACTAGTGAATCCACACGTTCAAATGTTCATTGTTCATTTATGTTGCCTTTCTTTTTAATCATTGTGTAAGGGGATTAAATAGGAGACTTTGATCCACTTTAATGATAACTTAAAGTAGGCCATAAACGAACAAGGTAAATACTTTGGTCCAATATGTTGCAAAGCCATGAAGACTTCAGTAACTGATAACAACAGTGTCAAGATCCCTACGAATATTTCAGGGTGGTTACAAATTCTAACAAATTTAAATTGTCAGACACCCCAAAACGAAACAGGCCATCACAATTAATAACCAATCATTTTTCTAAGCCAGTGATGAGATATTTCAACATTTAAGAGCATTTTCTGCATCACTGTTGCCATGTCTTCATGATTTCAACCAACGTCTTCCCAGTCAATTATAAGGATTTCACCTTTCCTTCCCTTTTTTTTTCTACTAATTAATTTTCATAATAGTCAAAAGACCAAAGGGAGAAACAAACGAGATTTCCTTGTTTGCAATTCCCAACTTTCTTTGATGATCCGTTATTCAAGATAAACTAATGATCACCTTTGAGTGATATCTGCATCTCTTAATACATATTTCATAATGCAAAATTAAAAGAAAATATTCTCATGATGCAGTCGAACCTGAGTCTCCTATATTTTCTGGACCAACTTGTTCCGTTGTTTCGACAAAGTAGGCATACGTATTTCTTCAATTTTACTCTCGATCAGTCACCTTTTTGCAATAAGAATTCTCTTTCTCGTTTTCAACAGTCAGATGTTAAGATAAACATAGAAAATAAATTGTTAAGTTCCTTAAGATTGTTTGTAATTTGTGTTCGAAACCAGAAAACTTTGTAAAATAAAAAGAAACAGAAATGCGTGGGAAGAACAAAATTAAATCTGAGCTCACTGAATACACAGTGTGTCCTTAAGGAATTTAATCCCCTCCTAGTACCCGAGGTTTAGGATTATTTCCTCCCAGGATAGAACGGATTATTCACACTGGTTTACCCGGTACCTCAAACCCCAGTGTTTCAGCGAACGCAATAAGACGGAACAAATCACACATGACACTTATATTTTGTTTTGGAAAAATAATGCAAAGAAGACAGGGAGAATTTCTGAGTTTTTTCCTTGTATGAAAATGAGGCTAAGTCTCTAAAATTTATAGACAATGAAAGGGTTAGATGAAGAGGTGCAATTCAAAAGGTGTCTTTTTCATTTCCCATTCAAGCCCATTCACGAAACCTAACAAAAATTAGTTAAAAAAACAGACTGAACATACTGTTAGCAACAAAGAGGTAGAGTTATTGCCTCAACTTTCTCCTTTTCCAAATATACGCTTATCATTTTCCAGCATATACGGATCCTCTTTGATTCAATGCCAAATTATAAAAGCTTAATCAAACTCCATTTATCGTACCTTCCTATTACAACCAAGAATTTGCATATATCTTAGTATAATTAATTTTCTTCATCCAACACTTTATCTAAGAAAGAATACTTAACTCGTAAGTTCTCAGTAATCTGTGAAATGTGTATACAGGTAAAATCGGGTATAATGCATACCCCGATTTCCCGGTGAAGAAAACACAAGAAGGGCATGGACGCACGAGATTGAAATCGAACCTGGGAGCCCTTCGTATCGAGATCCCTGAAAGGTGAACGATGTGTTCATCATCGGGTATGATAAAGCAACGCGCCCCAAACCCAGAACGAGTTCTAAAACCTCGGGAAACACGGTAAACGATTACACACGACGGATAGAAGGCCGTGATATTCGCACCTAACCGGATATCATGACGCGGATCTCGCTCGATCTCGGTTATAGATCAGTAATTAAGGAGAAAGAAATATTTTTACCTTTTTTAGATTTATACTGAGGATGATGAAACTCATTATATAAAGGGAAAGTTTTTCTTTTATAACATACTGTAATACGCAAATCAAAGTAATACAAGTTTATTTTTCTGCTTTTCAAAACTGGGCTCGAACCAAGGGTCCAATCTAGGACGAGGTCACTATTCAATCTTTCGGGCTAGGCCATAACATTACAACTGGTTTGATCGTTTATTTTGTCTTTAACTCGTTTATCTAATATTCTTGATTATTTATGTTGGATCAAACCGCATATCCTTAAAATCGCGTACAAATTTAATTGTTATCCGATTTAAGGGTAAACAAAATGAAGGATAAAGAACCAATTTTGCTCCCCTTTTTTTCAGTTCCTTTCTCAAAAATGAAGGACAAAGAAACCCATTTTTAATTCCACTAAAATTGAAAGTACATATCTTTGCATATCACATAAAATTATAATGGAAGTAGTAGTAAAGAAAACTTACTGCAAAGGCCACAAACTTTCATAGAAGTCCTTTTTTTCTTCTTGAAAGAATATTCTTGTGTTGGAGATGAAGTGCTAGCTGCTGCTGCTGGTTGTTGTAGAAGAGATCTTCTTCGAGCCAAGCTTAACCTTGTAGATACTATATTGTTTTCACTTTTTTCTTCAAACCTCTAATTTTCTCCTTTGTTTCTTCCTATGTGTGAGGATTGAGAAGGATTCAAAATAATTGTGGTTTTGAATGATCTTGCTAGACAGAAAAAATGGTGCTAACAGCTAGAGAGAAAGGTTTTTTTTGTCTATTAAGCAAAGATTTTAAGACAGAAAGATGGTGATTTTGTTTCAGTGATCTTTTGGTAGTGCAGAAATACAAGAAATATGCAGCAGCAGAGAGTAACTAAAAGCGTGTAAATGACAGAAACAACACGAAAAAGGTGTAGAGGAAGTAAGTATATTAAAATGACACTGTATCGCTATCAAAATAATAACCAAAAATATAGATATATATATATTTATTTTATATATATACACACGTGTTATGTATATTATATACAAAAATTATACTAATATTTTATATATGTTTTCTGCTACCGAATATAAATAGTTCTAGCACGGACTAAAAGTGAAAAAAATCCTTAAAAATTGGGAAGGAAAGAAGTAACATCTTTAAATTTTATTGATTGCTCCATTGAGTGAAAGACGTGAAGAAACCAATTTTCTCACTAAATAATACTCCTTCTGTTTCAATTTATGTAATCCCATTTGACTAGATATGGACTATGGAATTTAAGAAAAAAATAAAAAAAATTTAAAACTTGTAGTCCTAAATAAGTTATACTACTTCTTTTGAAATTTGTGGTGTTAAATATGCGAGAGTACGTGATTATAAAAACTTCTTACTAAGGGTAGAATTGAAAGTTTAAGTTAAATTATTTCCAAATTTAGAAAGGGGTTATTCTTTTTGAAATGAATAAAAATAAAAATAGGTTCACATAAATTGAAAGAATACTAACTACAACTTCTCAGCTTTTACAACTTCCCCAGCTAAACAAAAATATAATCTTACAACTCCCTATTCCCATCTATAGTCCATTCATCTCTCATTTAATTTGAACACCCCAACCGCATGTGATATATTGGGGAAATGGTCAAATTTGCTCCTATGTTATTGAAAATTAAGTAATTTTGTCCTCTCTGAGATTTTTGGTATAACTTACCCCCTCGTTACGAAATTCATTCTATTTTGTTTTAGCTCTTGAGCTCTAATGCAACTCCAATTTGAGGGTAATTTTAAATCATGTGTAAATGACTCTAGAATGGAGTTTTGATGGTTTCGTTAGCTCCATTGGGTGATTTTGGACTTTGGAGCGTGTTCGGACTTTGATTTGGAGGTCCGTAGTTGAATTAGGCTTGAAATGGCGAAAGTTGAAAATTTATAAGTTTGACCGAGAGTGGACTTTGTGGTTACCGGGCTCGGATTGGAGTTTCGGGAGTTGGAGTAGGTACGTGGTGTCATTTGTGACATGTGTGCAAAATTTGGGGTCAATCAGACGTGATTTGATAGGTTTTGGTATCGAATGTAGAAATTAGAAGTTTAAAAGTTCATTAGGCTTGAATCGATGCACGATTCATGATTTTAGTGTTATTTGATGTGATTTGAAGGCTCGACCAAGTTCATATCATGTTTTAGGACTTGTTGGTATGTTTGGTTGAAGTTCCGGGGGCCTCGGGGGTGATTCAGATCGAAATCGGATTGGATTTCAGAGTTTTAGAGGAACTGGTTTGGTCAGGTCTGGTGCAACCGCACCTTCGAGGGATAGGCCGCAGGTGCGGAGTTGCAGAAGTGGCCATGGGGTCACAGATGCATTTCTGGGTGAGTGGAGGTAGTTGTGCAGGTGCGAGGGAAAATACCGCACCTGCGATCATGCAAATGCGGGTGGCTTGTCGTAGAAGCTGAAAAAGACTTGGAGAGGTTGGTCCGCAAAAGCGGATGGATTTGTACAGAAGCGCACCCGCATGAGCGGGATTTGGGACGGCAGAAGCGGGATGTATGGACATTAAGTGACCTCCGCAGATGCAAATTTGTAACTACAAAAGCGGTGCCACAGATGCGGCTAAATGGACCGCAGAAGCGGAACCACTGGCAGTGCGTATTAAAACGCGGGTTACACGTCGCAATGAGCGTGCGTGTGTGTGTGTGTGTGGATCGGGTTACACGTCGCAATGAGCTTTAGGGCTATACATGTGTGGATCAGGTTGCATGCCGCAATGAGCCTTATGGCTATATATAGTGCTAAGTGACTAAGTGTGGCGAGCGAGTATTGAGTTGGTCAGATTGAGCGCTCTGAGAGAGTGAGCACTTGGGATTACATTGTGTGGCATCACATATGACATTCACCTTGGCATGTAGATATGGAGATGTCATATTCTTATTATCAGACACATTTGTCCTATTTTATCGGTGCTGAACTTAATTGTTGAACTTGGAAGTGTGTCTATTTTTCTGCATTGCTAAATTCAGTATTTTACAGTTTGTTTTTCAGCTCGTCACTGCTTTCAGACCACATGTTAAACTTGTTACTTATTGAGTTGGTTGTACTCACGCTATACCCTACACTTTGTGTGCAGATCTAGGCATTTTCGGGCACGGCGGTTGCTGATTCGTGACATTTCATCAGTATCACGACCCAATTTCTCCTATAGGTCGTGATGACGCCCAACGTCGCCGCTAGGCAAGTCAACAATGAACTATCCATGTATTTATTCTTTTTAATAATTTCGAAATAGTTGATTTTTTTTTATTTACTAAGTAAGTAAGAGGTAAAAAATTTAATAAAATAAAGCATAAACAAATAAAAGAACAAGTGTGGTCAAATAAATACTCAAAAGCCATTAAATGTCTGCTAGCATATTTTCAAGACTTGGTGTCACAAGTGTATAAGCCACTAGTAGAATATACAAAATACTAAACTACTGTCTGAAATATAGTAGACAGAAAATAAATACAAAAGAGAGACTCCGGGTGCTTGACGAGCTAAAAACACAACACAAAATTATGCTCGCTAGTCGAATATAGTATAGAAAATATCGTATCCACAGGGATTGGATTTAAATAGTGTTTTCGTACCTTCTAATTTAATTGCTATCCAAGATGATCGCCAATTTAGATTTGTGTGATTAAAACTAAAATTAACTAAAAGTCTAAATTATTGGCTAATGACAATCGCAACAAAAGTAAGCAAAGACGATATCAATGGGAGAAAACATGGGTTGATTAGATAGGTGTAAGATGTTTGTTAGGGAATTAACTCTAGTTACTTAACGCTATGGTTCAAGTGAGTCTCTCCAATTCACTCTATTATTAGTTCGAACGTTCAGTAGAAACTCCTCTTTCGATTAAGTCTCAACCTTACGATATGAATAAGCTAAGCTTAGTGAAGATATGCAAGAATTCGTAGTGGATTGATCCTTAGGAGAACCTCTTTCGATTATCCTCCTAACTAGGTCTAAACATTAATTCAACTAGCCTCTTTCGATTACTAACAAGAATCAATGAATTCAACCAATAAGATAATGCAAAACATCACAAATTATTCCCCTTTCGATTACATAAACAAGTGAATGCATAAGCAACAATAAAAATACCCCAAACAATTCAATACATAAAAACTAGAGTTAATATCCACAAACAATTCTCAAAATACCAAATCCATCAAACCCTAAAGAGAACTACTCCATAGACATGGAGTAATTTATCACAATTAAGTGTAAAGTAAAGAAAAACATAAAACTATCCAAACCCTTGTCTTGAGTAGGGATTGAATGATGGATTCCTTGTGCTCTTCCTTATCCAACTTCTTCTTAGCCTCCTTAGGTCTAAATTATGTCAAAAGTCCTCAAAATACCATTTTTCTATGTATATATACCAAGTAGGGTCGGGGGCAAACATTTACACCTTCTCCTACGCGAAAAAGGACACTTTTCCCGGATAGGACATGTACGGCCGTGCACCTGAAAGGGTGCCCGCGCACTTGGCCGCACACTTTTCACACTTTCTGCCCCATATGCGCGGTCAGTACGTGGCCGCGCATGTGCTGTGTACGTTTCACCCTGTTATGTTGGAAATTTGAAAACATATAAAACATGAAAGTTGTAGCCCTTTGAATTAGCTTTCCAGCAATATATTGTGGAGACCAAATGGAGTTCTAAGAGAAACGTTATGTGTAGTTTACTAGATAGTGCATAATATGCCTGCTCGATTCTTCGTTTCGTTGAACTATCATCCGTTGATCCCCGAACACGATCCCAGCTTAATTCCTTGGGCTTTTACTCAAACTTCAAAGCTCCAAATCACTTGAATTCATTCTATAACATCTACATAGCTCGAAATTACTCCTACAAGGCATAAAATACTCTATTAGTGCAAAACACTAGCAATTAAAGCTCAAACTCAACTAAAATGCATTAAATTGGAATGTAATAATCAACTAAAATATGAGATTATAGCCTACCATCAGTGTTGCAGAACGGACTCGGAAAGCAGCTCACCACCAAGCCTTAGGGTATCAAGGGTGCGCGCTGGAATGACTTACAGATGCGCCTGCCTTAGATCCTGTACGACTAGTGCAGAAGTGTAGCGTGAGTACATAAATAGCACGTACCCAGTAAGTATCCAGTCTAACCTCGAAGAAGTAATGACGAGGGATCGACATTGTCACTTACTATGGGACAATAATAAAATGCAGAAATTCTAAACAGGCATGGAATATAGAAATAATAATAATAACACAATAGCAAGCAGGGAATAAATGATTCTTTAACTGATAATAAATTCCAAAATCTCCATCTAACACATACTAATTCCAAATCACTTTCGGTCATTAAATAAATTATACCTCTCAAGTCATAACATAATATCAAATGTAACTGGGTTTCGAGTATTATCACGCACGATTTATGCCGAGGTCGTACAACCCGGTCCAAAACACTGTGTGCACTACCGAGGGTCGAACGACATGAACCATAGATGCATCTATTATACTGCCGAGGTGAACAACCCACTCCAATGAGAATAGTGAAGTTTACCTCGCTCGCGGAAGTACTTGCGACGTGAGAGGACGTGGATTTCTCAGAGTTATTAAGTATTCTTCAATTCTTTCCCCAAAATAAGAAATTTAACTTGGAAGTTTTCAACTTTTTAAAATATCTAGTCTCAGCTCCATTTAAAATAATTAATATGCATAACAAACATGACAGTACAATTAAAGCATGATATAAATCTAAAATTGTCCGTACATCTCATGGAATATAAATACGCACAGACCCTCATCACCTAGTGCGTATGTAACTCCACACACAAATAATTCACAACAAAAATACACCTAAGGGGATGAGTTCACTCTTACAAGGTTCGGCAAGAGACTTACCTCATTCTCAAGATCACTTCCGGTTCACAAATCCGCTCTAAATCCTCAACTTGGTGACAAACAACCCGAAACTAGCCAAATATTATATAAGTAAATCAATATATACTCAAAAGTTCATAATTTAACTATTGGGGTAATTACCCAACCCAAATTGGAAGATTCCTAAAATTCGCCCCGGGCCCTCGTGCCTGGATTTCAAAACTTTTTAAAGATAAATATTATCCATAACCTCAAGAACTCAAATATTTAATTTTCAGCCAATTCCATAATCATTTAATGGTTAAATCCCATTTTTATCAAAACCTAAGTTTTTCAACTAAACCTATAATTTTTACAATTTTACATGTTAAAATTTACCCATAATCTATGTATTTAACCTACATTTGGTAGAAATTACTTACCTCCAATAGCTAGGTGAAAACTCCTCTTCAAAGAGCTCAAAATCGCCCAAGAGATGAAAGAAATGAGCCAAAATAGCATAAGTCCTCGACTTAAATGAACTTCACTGCCCAGCGGTTTTCGCACCTGCGACTCCGCTTCTGCGGAAAAAACCTCGTAGGTACGGATCACGCCCAATTATTCCTCCGTCGCTTCTACAGGCAAAGTCTCACTTCTGCGGCACACGCGTCGCACCTGCAACCCTCCACGCTTCTGCGATCCACTGCCTCGCACATGCGCCTTCGCAGGTGCAATTCCTGCTTCTCTTCTGCGGCTACTGGGCAGTCTACTCCAGGCCGCTTCTGTAGTCAAAAGCTCGCACATGCGGCCAAAATCTCACAGGTGCGGACGCACCAGAACTAGTGCACCAGCAGTTCTTTCAAGTCCAAACTTGATCTGCGCATCGTCCGGATAGCACCCGAGGCCCCGGGACATCACCCAAACATACCAGCAAGTTTGTAAACATAAAACGGACCTGCTTGACCTCTCGAAACATAGAAAACAACATCAAAACTAAGAATCACAACCCAAAACCAAATAGAATCAACTTATGAACTTCAAGTTCTTCCAACTCACCCGAACGCACCGAATCATACTTAAACTACTCGGAATGATACCAAATTTTGCGTGCAAGTTTTAATCACCATACGGAACTATTTTCAGGCTTGAAATCCCAAGCGAACCTCGATAACACCAAAACCTACTTCAAAACAAATTTAAAGAACTTTAAAACCTTCAATGCGCCAACTTTTAACTTTATGCGTCGAAATGCTCCCGGGTCATCTAAAACCTGATCCGACCATACGCTCGAGTCCAAAATCATCATACGAACCTATTGGGACCGTCAAATCACGGTTCCAAGGTCGTTTACTAAAAATATTGACCCAAGTCAAACTTAACCCCTTTTAAGCCAATAGAACTAAGTGTTCCGATTTTAACCCGAACCCTTTCAAACCCGAACCAAACATCCCCGCAAGTTATAAAACAGTAAAAGTATATACGGGAAGTCTTATTAAGAGGAATGGGGATCTAGAATGCAAAGCGACTGGTCGGATCGTTACACATCAGTTCGGAGATCATCTAGGTAGCTGCCTTGGCGTCCACAGACCTTGACTCTCATCCTATATCTTTTAGTCTTGTTTTTACTGTTCTACTTTCCTAGGCAGTGTCCTATTGGTTAGACTATGTTGATATGTAGATACTCATGTACTCCGTGACACCCAGATCTTTTGGGAGAATTTTGTATTGAGTTTCGAGGTTCATATCCGATTTTTATGAAATTCTTAATTATTTAAACTTATTTCTGCATATTTGAGCATTAAAATATTGGTATGTGTGAGATGTCGGCTTGCCTAGTACTATGACAGGCGCCATAATGACAAGTCGAGTTTTGGGTCGTGACATACCTTCACCTATCTTTAGGCTCTTTTATATGGGCCAGTAAAATAAAAAGGAAATGAGTAATAAGATGTAATCGTCAAGTCAGAAAGTGCAAAATTTTGGTTTCAATATTTCTGCTGGAACTTATGAAGGAGTTTTTCTATAGTTCTTGCTTTTTTTTTAGTTGCACCCTTTGGTGGGTATATGGTGGCTTCTCTGCTCGCTTGGACATTCTATTACTGGATTTTCACATGCATGGTGGTAACTGTTATAATATTTGCAAACTGATGCACCGAGGGCCTTACATGAGTAGTTACTTTAATATCATTAATGTAGAAATTGAATTATCTTTATAACAATCTCTAATTCTTTACTGCAATCATTGGGAATATAAGGTCACAGGGAGTGGAAGAGGTGAGATAAAATCATGTTAACCTATTGATATTGGCACTTACTCAATGTTAATAAATTGAATAGTGAGTTGTAAAGTGCTTTACTCCTACACATCTTGTGGCTAAGGGTAGCAACGACTTAAGTTTCTAGCTAAATGATCGTTCACATATCTTTCTGAATCTTGGAATTGAGGTTTTAAGAGGTGCCTCTTCTACTTTGACTACATTCTGATGAGGAATGAAGCTGCATATTTCTTCTTTGATGGACAATTATGCTTTATAGTGTAGAGATGCCACAACGCGGATGCTTGCTGTCAAAAGCATTTGCATCAGTGTGTGAAGTTTTATTCGTGTCAGAAAATTATTGAAAATGCATATATATCTCTATTTCTTTTCATTGACAATGAGGTTATCTAGACATCTTTTTAAGCTTAGGATGGTTATTGTTATAATAACGGAGGTTCTGTTGGTTCTTGGGTTCGTGAAGTTGTCATTGATGGTCTGAGAGATGCACCTATATTCTATGCAAGAGAGGATTCAAGGGCCTTTTAAGGAAGTTGAAAAAAATGAAACTTGCATCTATTTGAGAGTTTTCACTGTTAACTAAGAAATAAAATAGTAATGAAGATGTTCATCAGGCTGCAAATAGCTACGCATTTCATCAGCTAGAGTCATATCTATTTTATTTGGAATCATGTATTTTCTTTTTGTTAAGAGAAGTGGGTCCCAGCTATATATGTAAATACAATTAGTTAGTTGGAAGTTAGTTAGTGGTTAGTTGTAGTATATATATACAGTAGATATGTTAGTAGTTGTATAGAGAGATTATTAGTTTTAAGTTCATTTCTCCTTAATTCAGAGAAATGCTATTGCTTTCTCTCTCTGTTTCTCTTCTTCTAGAATCTTCTTTCGCCATAGCTGAAGCTCCTTAACATGGTATCAGAGCTCTGGTTTCCGGTCTCGTTTAGCTCAGCTGTGACGTAATTCTTTTGTTAAGCACGAGTTAGAGTCAATTTCTGAGTCAATTGCTCAATTCAAAGTATTTTCAGCAAGCTAGTGTTAATTTTGAGATTTCACCTCAATTGTTGATTTTACTGATTTCTCTGAGTATACACCTTTAATTTGAGAAGTTTGAAGGAAATTTCTAGCTGCAAAATATCGATTAATGAAGAGATAGCTAATACTCAGTCGATTCCTCAGTCTATTGATCAAGTTGATCACAATCATCCTCTCTACATCCATACGTCTGACACTCAAGGTTTAGTACTCATCTCTGTTCAACTTCAAGGTTCTGAGAACTATTCAGTTTGGAGTCGATCATTGAAAATTGTATTGCATGGTAAAAATAAGCTAGGTTTTGTGCTGGGTACATGTCGTAGGGAGATGTATGATTCTAGCCTACATGAGCTGTGGGACAGGTGCAATGCTATTGTTTTAGCTTGGATAATGAATACAGTATCGCCTAGTCTAATTAGTATAGTGATATATGCATCCGATGCTCCTAGAGTGTGGGAGGATCTTAGAGAAAGGTTTGATAAGGTCAACTCTTCTAGGTAGGGGTGTTCAAAACCAAACTGAAACCGAAAATCGAATCACAAAAGTAGCTTAATGACTTATTGGTATCGTGTTATCGGATTAACGAGTGGTGAACAAATTAAAATTTTATTATTAACGGCTTATCAGTTTGGGGGCGGATTATTTAATTTTCTTATCGGTTAACCCGTTAGCCCGTTAAGAATTTTTATATTTATATATTTTTATCCATATGCATATTAAATATTCCTTCCACTTATCCATATGCAATACTTTACCTTGGATATAGCAAGGGCGGCACTCCATTATTCTTTTAGGATGTCAAGAAAAATACTACCATTACTGTTGATGTTTGGGTGGAATACTTTGGTTTTGAAGGCAACCTACAAAATGCACAAGCCAAAATAATGTAATGTAGAAAATCCAATCACTAGAACCAGGTGCCTTGAGAGAAAACTAAATGACGAAATGCGCAAGTAAACTGGATTTTTGATGGTATTTACTACTAACACGAAGGACGAAAATAGGCCTATGTAATACATATTCAAATAGGCCGATAAACCGCTCGATAACTGCTCGATAATATCTAAACTGATACTTATCCGCCTGATATCTTATTGGGTGGCTAGCGAATTAATGCATTTAAATGCCGATAATTAATAAGCCGAACTATTAAGAGTAAATAACCGCCCGATCTGCCCGATAAGCAACCCTACTTGTAGGGCTTGCTATCTGTATAAAGAGATTGCCACCTTAACTCAGGGAATCTCTTATGTTTCTATATATTTCTCTAGACTTTGAGAGTTGTGGGATGAGTATGAAACTCTAGATCCTCCACCTACTTATGGATGTCCTGAATCTAAGAGGCATACTGAACGTTATCAGCTGCAGAAACTATATCAATTTTTGACTGGTTTGGACGAGTCCTATGAGAATGCTAAGAATCAGGTTTTAATGACTAGGCCATTGCCTAACATAAATCAAGCCAATGCCATGATTATCAATGTGGAGAGTCAAAGAATGCATGGGAAAGGTGCTTCTTCCTTAACTGATAATAATGAAGCTGCATCAATGATGAGCAATAAGCCATACAATAGTAACTATAATGAAGGTTACAACAACAATGGAGGATTCAATACTAATAACTACAATCACTACTAGAAATTCGGTAAAAACTGACCAAGGTCGACCGACCAACTTTGGTCGGTCAAAAAACCGACCAAAAAACCGACCAAAGTTGGTCGGTTTTTCAAAAAATATATATTCTTTTTTACGAAACCGACCAACTTTGGTCGGTTTTCTTTGGTGCAAAAATGCGAGAAATTATTTTTGAGTCCCACAAAATTTATGTTTCAAGAAACCGACAAACTTTGGTCGGTTTTTCAATTAAAATAAATAAAACTTAATATTAAAAAAACCGACCAAAATTGGTCGGTTAATTCGGCGGGTCATTTAAAAAAACCGACCAACTTTGGTCGGTAATTTTACTTTTTAATAAAACCGACCAACTTTGGTCGGTTATTTTCATGTGAAAATACAATTAAAGAGTATACATCAAATAAAAGACAGTCTTAAAACAAAATGTACCAATGGTCTAGTGGTAGAATAGTATCCTGCTACAGTACAGACCCCGGTTCGATTCCCAGATGGTGAATCTTTTTATTATATAATTAAAATACTGACCAACTTTGGTCGTTTTTTTTTGCAATATTTATTTTTTGAATTTAATTGACCGACCAAAGTTGGTCTATAATTTCCAACCAACTTTGGTCGGTATTCCTTTTCGACCACAAAAATACCGTCCACACGTAAATGGTCGTGTTTTGTTCAATTTTTGGCCATTGCCGACCAACGTTGGTCGATTTTTTTGGTCGGTTTTTAGTAGTGAATGGAGGTTTTAAGCCTAGGAATTCATTTGGAAAATCTAGGATTTACTATGAGTACTGCAAAGGCAAAGGGCATACCAAAGACAACTGTTACAAACTGCATGGTTATCTTCCAGATTTCAAAAATAGAAAGAGAGGAGGTCCTTACAATACTCATGAAAATAGTATTACATGTGCTGGAAATCAAATTCCTGTGTCACACAATCAATCAGCTCCACCTGCTTCACCAGCTCACTTCTTCACTCAGGAGCAGTACAATCATATCCTTCAGCTACTAAACAAAGGACAAGAGGCTGAACTTGTAGCAAATGATGCAACTGCAGGGACAACATGTATTGCTCATGCACTTGTGTCATATCTTATAGACCATAATTGGATAGTAGATACATGTGCTTCTAATCAAATGGCCCATAGTCTGGATTTATTAGATGATTATGAGGAGTTAACTGGAATGATAAGAACAAGATACACTTACCTACTAGAAAGCAAGTAGCTATTACACATAAAGGAGTTGCATCATTTTTCAAGGATAATCCAGTTCAGAATATCCTTCATATTCCAGATTTCAAATATAATTTACAATGTTTAGTAGCTTTCTATCCTTATTTTTGTATCATTCAGGATCTCTCAAGTGGGAAGGTATTGGGGATTGGTAAAGAAGAATTTGGACTCCACATTCTGAAGGCAAATGGAAGACCAGTGTCTGGACAGCAAGTGCTTCATAAGCAAATTTCTACTTCTTTTCCAACTGTATATATCACTTCTGATGCATGCAATTAATGTGGTAGTATAGCTACTAAACAGTCTTGTTCTGTGTCCTCTTTGTGGCACATAAGATTAGGTCATGCTCCATTAAAAGTCTTGCAAAAGCTAGATGGTGTACCTAGTCTAAAGCTAGAAGATCATCATTGTATTGTCTGTCCTATTGCTAAACAATCAAGGCTACCTTTCTCTCATAGTCTAACTTGTTCTAGTGTTGCATTTGATATTATACATGATGATGTGTGGGGGGCCTTACAGGGTACCAACTTATGATGGTAAAAGGTATTTCTTAACTCTAGTTGATGATCATTCTAGATACACCTGGATCTATCTTATGCACACTAAAGCTAATTTTATAGTTGTGATAAAAGACTTCCTAATACTGGTCAAAACTCAATTTGGTAGTGGAGTAAAATTCCTTAGAACTGATAATGGAATAGAGTTTTTCAATGAACAAATATGTATCTTGTTGAAGGAACAAATAATTATGCATCAAAGCTCTTGTATCTATATACCCCAACAGAATGGGTTGTTGAAATGAGGCACAAATCCATTTTAGACATGGCAAAGGTTTTGAGATTTCAGGCTTTTGTGCCCTTAAAATTCTAGAGGGCCTACGTATCCATTGTTGTCTATCTCTTGAACAGATTGCCCACAGTGGTGTTACAAGCTAAATCTCTATTTAAACAGCCATTTCACAGGTCACCCTCTCTACAACATGTCAAGGTCTTCAGTAGCCTGTGCTATGCAACCAATGTGAAGAAATGTAACAAATTCAGTCCTAGAGCTATACCATCAGTTCATATGGGGTATTCCTCCTCCCAGACAGGGTATATTCTTTATGATCTACACTCTAAGGTTTTCTTTGTCAGTAAGCATGTTGTATTTAAGAAGGAGGTATTTCGCTTCAAACACATGACTTCTGATTCTTCCATTCTATTTTCTGTGCTGAAATTTGTCGAGACTTCATCTCAACCTTTACATCAAGATACAACTCCTACTTCTGCAATCAACTCTCCTACTTTAGCTTCTGTTGAAGATCCTATATTCAACTATTCTGAAGATCACTCAACTACTGACTTATCACCTTCACAAGTCTCTCCATCTACCTTGCCATCTACTTCCGTGGTGGAACTTAGGAAGACTTCAAGAACCACAAAGACACATGTGTGGCTGAAAATTTTTGTAGTTCAACCTCAGAAGGGTGCCTGTCAATATCCAATTGCCAACTATGTAGGCTACAACAATCTTTCCCCAACTTATCAGGCTTCTATTGCTGCCTATTCTGCTATTTTGGAGCCTGTGTCTTTCTCTGAAACCAATAGATATCCTAAGTGGATTGATGAAATGCAGACTGAAATTGCAGCTCTTGAGGAAAATAACACCTAGTCAGTGGTAGATCTTCCACCAGAAAAGACTCTTATAGGCTGCAAGTGGGTGTTCAAAGTCAAGTACAAGTCCACATGAGAAGTGGAGAGGTACAAAGATAGATTAATTGTAAAATGATATAGTCAGCAGGAGGGGCTAGACTACACTGAAACTTTCTCACCAGTTTCCAAAATAGTAACTGTGAGGGCTTTCATTGCACTAGCTGTTGCATCAGATTGGTTTATATTTCAGATGGATGTTCATAATCCTTTTTTCAAGGTGATTTGTTGGAAGAAGTCTACATGACAGTGCTTGATGGTTTTTCAAGCCAGGGGAGTGTACTAAGGTTTGCAGACTACACAAGTCCTTATATGGCTTGAAACGGGCATCTAGACATTGGATCCTGAAATTGACTGAAGCACTAGTAGATATGGGTGTGCAAAGCCACTTTGACTACTCTTTGTTTACACAAAAGGTTGGACATGAGTTGCTGATCATATTAGTATATGTTGATGATCTATTGGTGACTGGAAGCAATTTATCCCTTATTAAGTAAGTTAGAAAAGATTTGGAAGATAGGTTCAAGATGAAGGACCTAGGACAGTTAAAATACTTTCTGGTCATTGAATTTTCCAGATCTCAGAATGGCATAATTATGTGTCAAGTAAGTTTGCTCTAGAATTGGTGTCTGAATCAGGCTTAGCAGGAGGCAAGTCAACAACTACACCTTTAGAATTCAATCACAAACTCATCTATATTGAGTTTGATCAGCTGATACATGGTGGTAAGAGTGCTACTGATGATGCAGAACTTGATGACAAAGGAAAGTTTCAGAGACTAGTTGGAAGGTTACTATACTTGACTCTACAAGTCCTGATATAGCCTTTGTACTACAAGTACTCAGTCGACATATGCATGCACCAAAAGTATAGCATATGCAAGCTGCCTTGAGAGTAATTAGGTACATCAAAACAGCACCAGGAATTGGTTTGTTTGTGCCAGCAGGAAAGTGTCAACAGTTAGTTGCCTACTGTGACTCAGACTGGGGATCCTGTGTAGAGACAAGAAGGTCTGTCACATGATATCTGGTGAAGTTTGGAGAAGCCTTGATTTCCCGGAAATCCAAAAAACAGAGAACAAGCTCCAGAAGATCTGCTGAAGCAGAATTTCGAAGCATGGCAGCCACTGTAGCTGAGGTTGTATGGTTGACTGTACTTTTTAAAGAACTAGAAGTTGAAGTTTCACTGCCTACTCGACTATTTTGTAACAGTAAGGCTGCTATCCAAATTGCAGCTCATCCTATTTTTCATGAAAGAACCAAACACATAGATATCGATTGCCATTTTGTGAGGGAGAAGATCTTACAAGGAGTCATACAGACTCAATACATTGGAACAACAGAGCAACAGTCAGATTAGTTGGAAGTTAGTTAGTGGTTAGTTGTAGTATATATATAATAAATATATGTTAATAGTTGTGTAGAGAGATTATTAGTTTTCAGTTCATTTCTCCTTAATACACGGAAATGCTATTGATTTCTCTCTCTATTTCTCTTCTTCTAGAATCTTCTTCCGCCATAGCTGAAGCTCCTTAACACTTTTCAATTATCTAGAAGCAAAGACTTTTGTCTTCAATATCTTTCTTCTTATTTTCTAAGAGTCCATTTCTATATCAATCATGGCTCAGAATGTTTTTGCAACTTATTGTTGCAGAATGGACATCTGATCAGTTTGAGAAGAAGTTAGCCACGATGCATGTCAATTAGTACACAACATATAACCTTGATGCTAAACTGCATAGTTTAGCTTTAGGACCTATCTATTATCACTTATTCTGTATCCTGATTATTCTGGAGAAAACGTGAAAAATTGCGTATCTTCTTGAATCTGTTCGTTGGGTGATATATGTGCCGTCTCTTATGAGGTCATAGTGTGGAGTTCACTATAAAGTTATTGCATAATCTAGATTGCTGATATAAAAGTCTTGCCTTATGTATGCATTCATACGAATTTAGTGAATGTGCTATTTTAATTTCCAGGAAGCCATGTTAAATTTTCACATCATTACAGAAAGGGAACAAGCAATTGTTAGCTATATACTTTGGCGTATTATGGTTGAATTTATTTTATTTTTGCGGCTAAACCCCACTATTAGTAGTTAAATGTCAATACAAAGAGCTATTTAGATGATAAATATACCCAAACACGCACATGTATAGTTGAAGCTGATGATGAACCTTATTCTCAGATGCACTTTCCCATTTCATTGGTTGGCAGGAGATTTTTGTAAAAGATGTAGTAAAATGTTCAAGGAGAAAATATAAGAATTTTTGTTTCCATATGCTTGCGGAGTGGAAGCCCGGCGCCCTCTTAGAATTTTGTTTTCTCTGTTTTTAATTATGTTTTGTTGGAAATATGATAAATCTGTTTTTATCAACAGCACAATTTGTATTTCCTGAAATGCTAACATTATAATCTAGGTTAGATTATCTCCAAAGTGACCTATAATTGAGTTTACTTTTGGTAGTTACGGGGATAACTTTATTAACTCATGCATTGACATACGCAGTAGGACTTTTTTCGTTGTATTGGTTGTTTCCTTTGTATATGTTGTTATATTTTTTTTATGTACTTATACAATATGAGGTTCATATAAATGACTTTTAATACTGCCATACCGTTGTTTTAGCTACTTGATACACACGTTTACCTTGATTTATGATTCATGTAAATTAGTATGATTTGATATAAACACCAAGTATATATGGGCAAAGTTATTACCTTGATCATATGCCCTGAAACCACTAACAGTATTTTGTTGTATTTCTTTTTCAACAGATTTTTCACAACGTTCTGATCCATCATTACAACCACTCAAAAGGTACATTATTTACTTCTGCTGGACAATGTCAGTATACATCATATCTCTGTTCTTTATATTTGTGTTAAAAAAATATGCTTCAAATGTTTGCCATTTGTTTTCATATGTATTTTTGTTAGAGTAGTTCCTATTAGTCTAGCTTTATGATAACACGATTAGATATAAATGATTTTTCAGATTTATAATTGTTTTTTGCATGTATTTACCATTTTCATGTTAAGTACTCTGTTATTGTAGTGCGAATTTTTTTCTTACGAATATTTCCTCCATAGGGTGTTTTCTACTTAAAATCTTTATGTACTTCTTGTCTTAAGCAAGTAAGTCACTATTTCAACAAATTCTCTTATGTGGTGCCTACCCTTTAGGTCTTGGAAACGGCACTTCAAGTACTCCAATTGGACTAGAGATTGCTATGGCGACACTTGGGTGAGATGGATCAATTCTGTTAAATTATATACCTCAAGATGTTCACCTAATATGTCATATAATGATATTGAACCAATTATAAAGGATAATATTTTTAGTTGTTTGTTGTAGAAGCAGCACTTTAACATGTTGGAATATTTAGAAACCCCCTTCTTATTCCACTTTTGACTAATGTATCTGACTTATACAGTAGGATGCTATGCCGAGACTAATTAAAGAAGAAGTTAAAGGGAAGCTTGTTCTTAGAAATATCCAGATGCTTCTGAAAGTAAAAATTAATGTAGAAAAGTATGCAGGTGAAAAAAATATCACTAGACTATACTTACCCTCACTGAGAAGATGAGCGAAAGGCCAGTTGAAGTGTAACGACCCGACCGGTCGTTTTGAGCATTTGCACTTTGCTCGGTAGTTTACGGACATTAGTAGCTCCGTATAATGTATTATGACTTGTATGAATCGTCGATTTTTGTTTTCAAGTTATTCGGAATTGATTTGGAAGAATGATTCTCAACTAGGAAGTTTAAATTGGAAGAGTTGACCAAGTTTGACTTTTTTGTATATGACATCAGATTGACGTTTTGATGGTTCTGTTACCTCCGTTGGGTGATTTTGGACTTAGGAGCGTGTTCGGATTGTGATTTGGAGGTCCGTAGTTGAATTTGGCTTGAAATGGCGGAAGTTGGATTTTTGAAAAGTTGGACCGGGAGTTTTGATATCAGATTTGGATTGTGGTTCCAGGAATTGGAATAGTTTCGTTATGTCTTTTAGGACTTGTGTGCAAAATTTGGGTTAATTCATGGTTGGTTTGCTATGTTTTGGCACGAGCTATGGAAGTTGAAAAGTTCAAAGTTCATCAACTTTGAATTAAGGAGCGATTCGTCGTTTCGATGTTATTAGGTGTGATTTGAGGCCTCCAGTAGGTCTGTTTTATGTTATGGGACTTGTTGATATATTTGGACAGGGTCCCGAGGGGCTCGGGTGAATTTCAGACGAGGTTCGAAGCATTTTGGAAATTTTGGCTAAGGCTAGTTGGCAGAAGTTCTAGTGTAACCGCACCTGCGGAGCCACAGACGGAGGTGCGGAGCCGCAAAAGCGACAGTGTTATCGTAGATGAGAGGTGAGAGTTGGGTGAGGAAGACCGCAAAAGCGGATTTTTGTAGCGCACCTGCGTGCGCGCATATGCGAAATTTGAGCGCAAGAGCGGGCGTTAGCGCAGATACGAGTCCTTGTGTAGCATCTGCGATGTCATAGGAGCGGATATTTTTCCGCAGGTGCGAGGTCCATTTCTCCAGTGCCTCTCCGCAAAAGCGGAAACTGCTGGGCACAAGCTATAAATCGAGGGTTTTGGTTCTTTCTTTATATTTTGAGATGTGGGACTCGGATTGAGGCGACTTTTGAAGCAATTTTTATCACAGAGATCAGGATAAGTATTCTACACTTGGTTTTGATCTTATTTCATAAATATATCTTCATTTTGACAATTGGTTGATGAATTTTAAAGAGGAAATTTGGGGTTTTAGGCTAAAGTTTCATAATGTGAATTTTTAAGTTTTGAACATCGAATCGATGTCGGATTTGAGTGAAACTAGTATGGTTAGACTCGTAATTGAATGTGTTGTCGAATTTTGTTAGGTTCCGAGGTGCGGGATCGGATTTTGACTGTTTGGCCGATTTTGGGCTTTTGATTAAGGATTCAATTGTTATCATTTGGAATTGTTTCCTTGGGCATTATTTGATGTATTTGAGTTGCTTTTGGCTTATTTTGAGCCGTTCGGAGGCCGGTACGCGCGTGATGGCATTTTGAAGCATCATTTGGCTTGCTCGGTATTAGAATTGGCTTGTTCGAGGTAAGTAACATTCTAAACGTGGTGTTGAGGGTATGAAACCCTGAATTACCTATTATGTGATTGGTGTTGAGGTGACGCACATGTTAGGTGACGAGCGTCCGTGTGAATTGTGACTCCGTTATTTCTGTGGTATTGTGTAGGTACCTGATCCTACATGTAACTATGAAATTTCTACGTACTTGAGCTATTGAGTTATGATCCATGTTAGAATCCATGTTTAGGCTACATGCTTATCCTGTTGGGACCCACTGATGTCATTTATACTGTTGAGTTATCTGCTTTCATTGCATTACATACTCAATCATACGTATTCATATGCATATCATATCTCAGTCTCTACTATCATTTATTGATACATCACATCTTTATTTTTGGGCTGATTTTTCATGACATTGAGAGCCCGAGAGACTGGTGAAATTGATGACTGAGTGACGCCGAGGGCCTGATGGTGAGGATGTTTATAGGATCGGGCTGCACGCCGCATCATGTTTTATTGATTTATGATGGGAGCGGACTGCACGCCGCAACATGTTTTACTGATTTATGCCATGATTGGTTTGTTATAGAGCTTGGGCTGAAGGAGCCCCTCTGGAGTCTGTACACACCCCTAGTGAGCGCAGATACCTACTGAGTGCGAGTGCCGAGTGATTGGATGATTGAGTGATTGTAAGGAATGAGTGATTGTGAGGACTGAGTAGCTGGGAGGACTGAGTGACTGGGAGGACTGAGTGAATTGATACTCTGAGAGTATGCATATGATTTTATCACTGCATGGTATTACAGTTGGCATGCATACATTGACATGTAGGCATAGAGATGTGTTTTCCTCATGCCATTTGAAAATAAAAGATTTACCTATTGAAAGTTGTTGGAAAAAATTATAGTTTTTCAAACTTACTCACATTAATGGCAATTTCGATAAAAGAATTGGATTTTCACTGATATATTTGAAAAGCGGAACTATTTTTGAGAACTATGAATAAGTTGAGCATTTTATCTCTGAGTTACTTCTCTTATTACTTGCTTTACGTTTTTATGAACTGTTGTTGGCTATTCGTGTTGAATCCGACCTTTGTTCCAGCTCGTCACTACTTTCAATCTAAGGTTAGGTTTGTTAGGTTTGTTACTTATTGAGTACATTGGGTCGGTTGTACTCATACTACACTTATACACCTTGTGTGCAGATGTTGGTTGTTGATGTTGCTGTGATCGTCGGGAGCTGGAATTGAAGACGTACCTGCCTTCCGGTAGTAGCTGCCTCTTGTTCATTGTAGTCTTAGATTCATGAAACTCTATTTATGTACATTTCGAACAGATGATGTATTTACTTAATACCAGCTTTGTGAATTCTATTCTTAGAAGCTCATGATTTGTACTACAAGTTCTTGGAAAATGTATAAGATGCAGATAATTTCTTTTAATTAACTGTCTTATTAAATAATATTGGAATTGGATAGTTATTAGTTAGCTTACCTAGCGGATTGGGTTAAGTGTCATCACGACTGATTGGATTTTGGATCGTGACACTAAGTATCTGCTAATTGCATCACTTCTAATGCAAATAGTAAAATGGGAAACATTAACTGTATTTATCTCATCCTTAAGTAGGTACGTATGTTATCTGCAATCAGCATAAGTGAAACATAGACTCTTGGAAAAAGTAGAAAAATGCCCAAAAGAAGAATTTAAACTGCTAGCACATGTTGAATGCTTGTTTTCTGTGGTATGAAAATCCCTTTTTGTTGTTTGATAATGTTCTGTGCAAGTGGATATATCTAGGAATGTGCCTTTGCTAAGTGCTTTATTAGTTCTTGTCTTTCGTTTTGACGTAGATTGTATAAACTCTTTTCAAGAATATACCTTGATATCATTGCATCAATCTCGCCATTCACTTTGTTTTTCAGAGTGCAATTATTCCATTTATGCTTGAAAAAAGAAAGGTCAGAAACTTAATCAGTCAAGCAACTGAAGAATTTTCTTGTTAGAAGAGGCTAACCTAGATATGAAGAACTGATGCAGGAAACAGAATGGGTCAGATACAGTATAGCTTTTTATCCCTTCTCCTCATATAGAGATAACTCATGTTATAATGAAGATTCAGAATATTTTGACATAAGATTGCTTTGTGAAGCTTAAAATATACTCCATCTATTCCAGTTTATGTAAACATATTTCCTTTTTTGTCCGTTCCAAAAAGAATGACCCCTTTCTAAATTTGGTAACAATTTAGTTTAAACTTACAATTCTACCCTTTCAAGCTGAGATGGACGAAGACGGAATACATATAGTGTAAGTTCAGCGCTGAGCTAATGGAAAGAGCCGTGGATGTGAGGCTTGGATCACACAGGTTGTCCCAAGTATAGGCAATTTCAAGTACCTTGGGTCGGTTATCCAGGGGGGAGGGGAGATCGACGAGGATGTCACACACCGTATTGGGGTGGGGTGGATGAAGTGGAGGTTAGAATCTGGAGTCCTGTGTGACAAGAGAGTGCCACTGATACTCAAAGGTAAGTTTTACAAAGCGGTGGTTAGACCGACCTTGTTGTATGGGGCTAAGTGTTGGCCTGTTAAGAACTCGCATATCCAAAAGATGAAAGCAATATAAATAAGGATGTTGAGGTGGATGTGCGAGCGCACTAGGATGGACAAGATTAGGAATGATGATATTCGGGCGAGGGTGGGTGTTGCGCCCATTGATGACAAGATTCGGGAAGCGAGGCTCAGATAGTTCGGGCATGTACAGAGGAGAAGCCCATATGCTCCGGTAAGGAGGTGTGAGCGGCTGGTTGTGGAGGGCATGAAAAGAGGTAGAGGGTGGCCTAAGAAGTATTGGGGAGAGGTGATTAGGCAGGACATGACGAGACTTCACATCTCCGAGGATATGACCATTGATAGGAATTTGTGGAGGTCAAGGATTAGGGTCGTATGCTAGGAGGTAGTTAAGTCTGTGCTTTTTTCGTACCTTTGTGAGGCTAGTCTGGTAGGGTTTTTGTCGCGAGTGACAATGTTGTGTCTTACTACTCTTTCATTTCTCATAGTGTCAGATCTATTTACTGGCTATCGCTTTTGCTTTGCATCTATCTTTGTGTTCCCATGTTGTTGTTACTTTTCTTATGATTTATGGGGTAATACTAATATTGTCTCTTTTTGTCTTTTTGTCTTTTTGTATTCTTGAGCCGATGATCTTTCGGAAACAGCCTCTCTATTTCCTCGGGGTGGGGGTAAGGTCTGCGTACACACTACCCTCCCCAAACCCCACTAGTGGGATTTTACTAGGTTGTTGTTGTTGTTACAATTTTACCCTTAATGAGAAGCTTTTATAACCATACAAATACTTTTGACCCATTTTTGACTTGTTTAGGACCATAAATTCCAAAAGTCTTCATTTTTTCTTTAATTTCTTGCCCAGTCAAACAAGTTCACATAAATTGAAACGGAGGGAGTATGATTTTAGAGAGTTGCCAACTATTTCATTGTGAGCACAACTTGAGAATATTGCAATATTTTCTGGAAGTGCAACATCAAGATAAAGATTGTTTTCTCCGTTCATTATGAAGCCATTGTTTGCTTCTCGGCCAAGACTTTCCTTGGAAATTATTTTTGTGGGAATTGTTAAGAAAATATTTTTTCATAAAGTTTGACGTGAAAGCTGGCTATGACTTTACATTTTTGGAAATGTTAATTCATTTTCGAGTTTTTCAGTTTCCTTGTTCATCAATGACATGATTTCTTGGTGTTGAACCTTGTTTATCATGTTGCTTTGTTTGACTATCCTTTTCAAAGGTAGTATAAACTATATCACGCATACGCCCGTGCCTATCTAGTAATATAATAATAATAATAATAATAATAATAATAATAATAATAATAATAAAAAGAGTAACCCAGTTTGGTTTCCAATTTCCAAGCACCACTACAGTTCAGAAACATGTTTTATACTACTCCCTTCGTTAAAAAATAAAAGATGACATATTTTAATATTTTTTTAATGAGAAGCTTTTAAAGTCATATAAATATTATAATATATTTAAATCATAAGTTTAAAAAATTTATAACCACAAAAATATTATAATATATTTAAAACTACATTATCAAAAGTCTTTTTATTTTTATTAAAAATTGTTCCAAGTCAAATTACGACAAACAAAATAAAATAAAGGGAGTATAAAATATACCAATGGATATACGGTGTCTATGAGGAAGGGAGAGGTGTATATTTGAGTATTATAATAATATGCTCAACTTTTTCTTCCTAAAATATAGTACTTCCTATAAGGACAACTGGTGGATGCAACTCACAAATTACGGGTTCATCCGAATTCAATTTCTTTAGGCCTTTTTTGACTTAGAGTATTGATTTATATAAAAATAACTCAGTAAAATTGTAATAGATATTAGATATGAAATAATAATTTTAAAATACAATGAATTCAGTGTTAAGAATCTTAAAGATCAAAACCATCAAATTTAAATTTTGAATCTGACTATGATAGGAAGATCTTATATAGAGTCTGTCGATGACAGCCTATCCCTGGGAATCACGTCGGGCCGATACATAATTTAAATCTAATTGAAAATTTTTAAGGGATGGTCTTGAATTTTTGTTCCTACTTGTCCATGGGCAGAACTTCAAGTTTAACAAGCGTTTCCCCCTCGCTTGCCACATGGATAACACTTTTAACTTTGACCTTGAAGTTCTGCCCATGGGTGCAAGGTTTAAAATTAAAGACCATCCCATAAAGTATCGTATTTATGTAATTTTTTTTTTTTAAACCGCTATTTAAATTTTGATCTCGTTAAGAAAAGTTTTACGAAATAGTCCGCCAAAAGTTTAAAACACGGTCGCCAGAATTTTGAAGCACCAGAAATTATGACGATCACCAGAATTTCAGCTACAATGCGAAAAACACCTAGTGATTTATTCAGAAAAATTGTGGCAAAATGCTGACGATCACCATGACTGTTGTGTGCTTTAAAATTCATCATCGTGCTTTAACATTCTAGTGATGGAGAAAATCCCGCTGAGCGAACTTTAAATATTTGGCATGAAGTTTTTTTTTTCAAACTTTTGTTACTAGGATAAAAAAAATCAATAGTGGCACTGAAATATCCTATATCTGTTATTCTTACAAATTTAACGAGTGCGATGTGTAAAATTCTTAACATTAAACTAGTTATACTAGTTAATTATAGGGTTCATCACTTCAAATTTAAGTTTGTTTAGATTTTAATAGAGTTTACATATATCTAATAGATTTTAATAGAGTTTACATATATCTAGGGGTGGCAATTTGAGTCCAAACTCATCCAACCCGTCCAACCCGCCTAGAGATTAATGAGTTGGGTTATAATATTTTAGCTCATGGGTCTATTTGGGTTGAGCCCAAATTAATCCATTATTTTTTATAGCCCATTCTGACCCATGAAATAGCTCAAATACAATCCATGAAACTCACCCAAAAACAAAGGGATCT
This sequence comes from Nicotiana tomentosiformis, assembly GCF_000390325.3. NCBI lineage: Eukaryota > Viridiplantae > Streptophyta > Magnoliopsida > Solanales > Solanaceae > Nicotiana > Nicotiana tomentosiformis. Next base: position 134,482,201 of record NC_090819.1, read on the forward strand.
CAAGTCAACTTATTTAGAAATTTACTTAGTTGCCACATCATTAGTTTTTGTATCTAATTTTAAAAATGAGAATCAAGGTATTTAAATTTTAGGGTGTGGTTGGTATGACGGAAAATAATTTTCCGAAAATATTTCCCATTTTTCACTGTTTGGTTGCACAAAATAGTTTGGAAATTATTTTTTGCACCACCAACCCCCCTACCCTCCCGCAATTTTGTTTTTTGCATTTTTAATTTTCTGTTTTCTGTTTTTTCGTTTTTCTGCACCACCCACCCCACCCCCACAAAAAAAGTATTTTTTTTTTGTATTTTTAATTTTCTGTTTTCTATTTTTTCTTTTTTCTGCACCACCAACCCCCCCTCCCCCCACCCGCAAAATATTTTTCAACTTACACATTTTAAATACTAATTTGTTATTTAAGAAAATATATTTTGATTCTCAAAATACTAATAGTATTTATTAAGAAGGTATATATTTTGTAAAAAGTTTTGTTTATGCAAGATGAGCGTGGTTCTAAAACATGGGTTAAGTTGGGCGGGTTGGGTTATGATCCATTGTTTAGCCCATCTTGACACAACCCATTTTAGCCCAAGTACACTTTGGGCTGAGTTTGACAATGACACATTTATTGATGTAACCCATTTTGACTCGCCCAAATTCAGCCCAACCCGTCCATTTGCCACCCCTACATATATCTATCTATATAAATAGATAGATATAATATATTTACTCCATATTGAAAATACTTTATTTGAATGAACCTGTGTCGGAAGAGCGGCATCCGTGACTGTCAATCATGCCCACCATTTGTATTGGCAAGGGCCCGGTTGCACTCTCTCAAATTAGTTTGGCCTATAAAGTGCAAATGGCATTAATTGATTCAAGAACCTCAATCTTCAAGGGTTAGAGCTTACGTGAAATTATAAAATTTTGCTAGTAATTAAAAAAGTAGGTTTTTTGAAGAGCGAAGAGTTGCCTCCGTTTAACTAACTTACAAACAGCCCTAAGGCAACCCTTCATACTCACCATTAGTGGAGTCGACGAAGCATCATTTTTCTTCTAAAATGAGATATGGCTAAACACGGCAATTGAAACCAACCGGTGTGGCAACTATCCGTTTCCTAATCCGTTTATAGAATTGTTTACACGTACAACGGTACAATTGAATTTGTACTTGATTTCTAGACAGGTGAATTAATTTGATCATGAACTAATAAAACAATTGAAGAAATATGCAATACTTAGCCTTGAGATGAAGATAAAATGGCTGAAACAGTGTGTCACGACCCAAAATTCACTATAGGTCATGATGGCGCCTAACGCCGTCGTCAGGCAAGCCAACGTTAATTTATCAATTTATTTACTCATCTTACTACTTTCGAGATCATAATCTCCATTACTAAAATAGTATGAAATGGAATTTACATGGTAAAATGATAGTAACTACATGAACTACGGTAACGAACAACCAGTAGGAACCTCCAAAATCATGTGTCACAAGTGCATGAGCATTTCTCTAAAGAGTACAATAATAATACAACATTTGTCCCGAATGTAGTAAGACAGAATAAAAAAAAACACTACAATGGAGACTCGGTGGACTACGATGCGTAGCCTGGAATGCAGCTCACATAAAGTCTCCTCAACAGGTGCGCCTACGCGCCAAGGTGATCATCAAATGAACCTGTCAGATCCTGCACATTTAGTGTAGAAGTGTAGTATGAATACGTAAATCAACACGTACCCAGTAAGTATCTAGCCTAACCCCGGAGAAGTAGTGATGAGGGGTCGACATCGACATTTACTAAAGGTCCAATAAAATAATGTAATAAAACATGAGCAGATATGAAGGAGACGACAATGATGGGTAAATCTGTAAGTTACATAATCTTCCAATTACTTCTTTTAAAGCAAGAATTTCTAAATCTTGTATTCTACCTTAACAACTCAGAAAATGTCAAGTGTCATTATCAAATAAATAAGGAATACCATATAAATGCCGAGCATCAGTAGAGAGATTAGCTCGTGAATATTCGGAACACTAGCGATATAACGCACGATTCTGCTGAGGTCGTTCGGCCTGATCCAGAATAATGTGTACACTGCCGAGGGTCGAGCGGCACAAACCATAGATGCATCTATATACTGCCGAAGTATTCGGCCCGCTCCACAAGAAAAGGAAGGAAGTTACCGAATCATGACACATGTGTTTACAATACAACACATGAGCACAAAATGAATATAATCTTTATCGTTCCTCAAATAACTTGTCCACAACTCAAAGTGTTACGGCTTGGCCAAGTGTGGATATATTTATTTCTAAATCAATTTCAATTATAACTTTAATTAATTAAGCCAGCAGAATGACTTCAAATAATTCAAATATTACATGATAAAATCCTAAGTTTACCCGGATATAAACATGTTGTAGCTACGTACGGACTCTCGTCACCTCGTGCGTACGTAGCACCCACAACTAGTTGCACATAACAACATATATTACTTAGGGGTTTTTTTCCCCTCACAAGGTTAGACATGAGACTTACCTCGCTCCGAAGTTCCATAATCGGCTCCAAAGCCTCTCTAACACCTCAACCCGATGCCCGCCTCTTCAATACTAGTCAAACAAATGTGCAAATCCATAAATATATACTCAATTACCCATAATTAATCAATTAATAACAATCCCAAACTCCGCGCGAAAAGTCGATAACGTCAACCCTCGGGCCATAACACCATGAACTCAAATATATAATTTATTTCCAATTCCATGTCCAATTTCGTGATAAAAAAAAAAAAATTCCAGGTTTCCTACCGCAAAACCCAAATTTCTACTAGTTTTCATGTTTAAATCCATATACAAATCATATATTTAACTTGTAATAGGTGGGAGTCACTTGCCTTGTGTTACTTGATGAAAGTCTCCCCTATAAGCCCTCCAAAATCTCCCCAACCAAGTGAAAATGAGAGAAAATGGGCCAAAAATCCCGTTCTTAAAAACAACACTGCCCATCGACCTTTCGCATATGCGGTCATTTGATCACTTCTGCGGAAGCTTCCTCGCAGATGCGGCTTCCCCCAAGGCCAGCATTTTTCGCTTCTGCGGCCATCCAACCGCAGGTGCGCATCCGCTTCTGCGGAAAACTTCCGCACTTGCGGACTCCCCATCTCGAGCACCGTTCCGCACCTGCGCGCCCATGACCGTACCTGCGGCTCCGCATGTGCACTACAGAACTCACACCTGCGATCAACCAGTCCCAAACCACCTCCGCTTCTGCACTCCTCCACCAGCATCTGCGAGCCCGCAGGTGCGGCAAATTTCTCGCACTTGCGAATCCATCCACCCTCACACCTTTCCGCTTCTACGACCCCTGTGCTGCTTCTGCGGGCTCACACCTGCGGCCTTTTTGACGTAGGTGCAATTGCATCAGACACCAGCTGCCTCAGTATTTTCCCCAAGCCCAAACTCTATCCGTTAACCATCCGGAATCCACCCGAGGCCCTCGGGACCTTAACCAATTATACCAAAACATCCCAAAACATATTACGAACTTAGTCGAGGTCTCATATCACGCCAAACAATATCAAAACTACTAATCGACCATCGAAATCCTTCTTTAACTTTTAGACTTTCAAACTTCGACGAACGCGTCCGAATCATATCAAAACATTCCGAAATTATACTAAACTTTGCGCACAAGTCATAAAACACAATACGAACCTATTCCAAGGCTCGGAATCCCAAATGGACATCGATAACCCCAAAGTCCACCTCAAACCAAACTTAAGAAATTCTTAAACCTTCAAAAAGCCAACTTTTCATAATAAGCGCTGAAATGCTCCCGGGTGATCCAATACTCAATTCGAACATATGCCCAAGTCTGAAATCATCATACAAACCTATTGGAAGCTTCAAATTCTGATTTCGAGGTCGTTTACTCAAAATTCAAACCTGAGCCAATTCTTCCAACTTAAAGCTTCTGAAATTAAAATTTTCTTTCCAAATCAAATCCTAAACTTCCCGAAATTTAATTCCGACCACACGTACAAGTCATAATACCTGAAGTTAAGCTACTCAGGGCCTCAAACCACTAAACGATGTGCTATAGCTCAAAATGACCGGTCAGGTCGTTACATTATCCCTCACTTAAGCATACGTTCATCCTCGAACGTGCTAAGGACTGCTCTGGAGTTGTCCAAAATCACTGTTTAACACTTCGTGCACTTACCCATGCCACTACAATCCAGTTGAACACATTAGCTCGAGTCAGACTGAAGATCCTCCTTCTTACCTTAGCTAACAAGCTTAAGAACCAAGTTCCAACTTCCGAATTTCTTTACAAGGCCTAATTTTTAACACACAAACACCGTGCCAATCACCACGCACTATACCAAAACATGACCATGTATCTATGTTGAAATCACACCATGCGCCACATAAGTCGGTTGTCCATAATAACATCCCCCGACCATAATAGCTGAAATTTCACGAATCTGATGCCCACAATATACCTCATGACACATGTAAGTCCTGTTCTAACTCTTGCAATACTGCCACATCGAAAAAGATGTTTACAAACTCGTAACCACCCGCCGAATCAATAATTTATGGAGTCTCTCCTCCTGACAAGAAGCATTACTTCATTATGAACTTAATAACGATATTTTCTCTTTAATGTACCTTTTATATATATATATTAATAACGATATTTTCTCTTTAATGTACCTTATATATATATCTGATTGCACTAATTTCAGGTCTAATAATCTCCTCTCACCCTGTACAAACTACTCAGGCAACGAGTCACCTCAAACACTGCCCAAGATCTTATGCAGCCCCATCAAAGCGCCAACAAGCTACCATTCAAATATAACTCATAAGGAAGAACGAACTCTAATAGGGAATTACCCAGCCTGCGTAACGAATAAAACAGTCGAATAGATCCTATGAACCTACCTCAGGGATGAAAATAAGGCACACAAAATAAGTGTAAGGAACTATGCTCAACATCTCACTGTTGCGGCTTGCAACCCAATCCGTCATGACACTATTGCGATATGCAACCCGATCCACAAAACATGCATGTGGCGGCGTGCCTACCGATTGAGACAATGTACCCGTGGAGGCATGACACCCGATCCGCACATAACATCAAAAAGAAAACACACACATCAAGCCGTAACGCTTATACATAGGAAATGCCCTAATATCGACCATAAGCACGCCAAGTGCATAACACAAATCCTGGGGAGACGTATAGAGCCATTCGCTACGAAACCCAAGTACAACTAAGGTGCAATGATGACTTGCATCTCGAGATCCACCTGCTCACATAACACCACAAGTTACACGAGACCTCAACACGTGTGCGAATAATTAAGCTGCCTCACAACCCACATGGCACAATAGAGATTTACATGGAATAGCTGATGATGGGAATAACATCCAATGCCCGACGACTCCTCCGTAAGTAGTGCTATGACGAACGAACACATCCAACCTGACGTAGAGCACACACTCACATTAGACCCACCAACGGACCTCACACTGATTCTGATCATACCATACTGGGCCAATAATTTTCCAAAGATCCACAATGGCCCTATTCATGACACATAAGAACAACCGTCAAATCTGAAACAAACTCCCATAGTCCATATCCCAAGGAATAGAATGCCTCTCAGGTATAAACTCTCGCATTTGCAATATTACCATAACCTCCATACTTGGTTTTAAATATTTAACAATCAAGTGACTAACATGCCACACTTATACAAATCTCCCCGTGGGGTACGCTCTCACGACCTTCCGCTCAGGTAGCAAAATCCGACATCCTTACCACCAACCGTACTAATTCTGTAAGGCAAATCACAATCCGCAAATCAATACACAATGTCTCTTCCACAGAACACCATCTCAGGTGACACTAAGATAACACCAGCTTACTCTAAACATATGAATTCTCCATTGCTCATCCGAGCTCGTGACATTCTTTTCAACACCTAACCGCAACCTTGATACTCAACTTTCAAATTCCCATGATGCTCACTACAACCATTATGCTGCCATACGAGAGTACAAGAATTCATCATAACCCCTGAAATACTAGTAGAATGAACACTTAATTGGCTAGAAACCTTTCACTTAACTCATTTCAGAAGAACCAATGCAACACACAACTAAATTCCCAAACTGTAGAAAATACAAACCTCGAGTCGTTATCTAAATCGTCATGACTCTTCCAAAGTCTATTTACACAACAAGGCCATTCGAATCAAATACCTCCCAAATTAATCAATGTATGGTGGATGTCAAGACCGTACGTACAACCACAAACCACATGCATAACTTCACACCAAAGGAACTGATCATTGCCACCATCTTGTTGACCCAACCATTACTAACCGACCTAACTTCTTTCAATTTACTCTTGACCTGACTTAGAAATATAATAGCTCCATTCACAACGTAACGAACTCAATTCGCACTCACCCTGAGTGACCTGAATCGCGAGACCACATCGTCTCAATACTCATGAATCATCTCATATCTCATTGCGCACACAATAACATCTCCAACTAGTACACCCATTCTGCAAGACCTTCTGCGAATCCGAAGCTATTTCTTCCTTTCCTCAAACACTGCACCGCATACCCGATGATAACATAGAACATTCAAAGTCCCGTTCGTAACCCATTGTGAAAACTCGATCCTTAACCACACAACAGACCCAAAATCCTTAAGCACTGCACTTTAATTCTTGAACTCACTAGAACCGTTGTTGGGAGTCACCTACTATGACCTGATCCCGAATATCACCAAACTTCAACACTCTGCTAGCACATGAACACACTCTCAACGAAGCAACTAGCTGAATTCCTTTCCTTGTACATTACATCTACAAGAAGCATAAACTCGGGGTCTTCCCAAATCCTTCACCTCAATCGATAAGGCGAAGTATATCACACATTCATCGAGTTCCTTGTTCGACTTACTCCTCACATTTCCTTTTTCTTAGTCATAAACAATCCACCAATACACCAATAACCAAAATTTGCACAAGCACACACCCACACGATCCAATCGTAGATGATGGGCTCCCCCACTTAGCTTTAAGCTACCACCACATAATGTAGAGCTCACAACAATTCCTCCTTCGCAATTACGGTGATCACGTACCGTTAACCCGCTAAATTTCTCGAAGTCTTTTGTTAAGCTTTTCATGAACATTCTGAATCATCAGTCACAATCACCTATTCGAACTCTTACCGGGTAGCAAGTGGTATTCTTTGCAGAAGCTTCATCAACACCACATAACCACTAACCTGCTCACAGGAGATAACCCACCTGTGGAATTCCTTACCGGCATCTTCCAATGACGCTTCACTGGGTACAACTACCATGTAATCAGTAAATTCTCCTGAGCCCCTGCTCGCCCACCAGCTGTATAAGTTTGTTCCTTCCCCATTGACATCGACTAAAAGTCCAACAATACCTTCCAAACTCACAGCCATGTTGTATCCGAAATGATAATCAAATCTTCACACCTCTCTTTATTTCAAGAAAACTCTTTTCTGCCAAATTCAATCTTTCTACGTACAATAACCACCATTCCAATTATAATCTGTGGACCTAGTCACTTTCCACCATGCCTCCCAAATCGCTCAAATCTTCCTCAAGGTATGTGGCTATCCTACCACAGAATCCCTATGCTACTCTACCACTCTCACTTCGGTCAAACTATCTCCTTTAAGCAACTTCTCGACCTCCGCTTCTCATTCTTGACATGCTAGTAATTCATCCGCCGCGAGACACCTCCCGCCATATCCTTCTTCATACTTCACTGCCCAAATATTGCTTCAAATCAAATCCATACCTGTAGCACTGGAACTAATGAATTGCTACCAATTCTAAATCTTATAAAAGATCATCTTTCTCGAGCCATCAACATTAGAAATACCAATTTGATTCTGAACCGCTGCACACATCTCTGACAACCGCCCCTCAAGTACCATTTCACAACACCTGCCCCAAAGGCAAAATAAAGGGAGACCATAATAACGGCGAACTATAATGCGTTCAAATAAGGACGACGACACCACATCACACTGAAAATTCCACCACGCTTGAGAATACCAAGTCTCGTACTCTATCAACCAAAACATGAATATCCATAGTCCGATTGCCTTTCCTTTACTGAGAATACCAAGTCATTCACTATCGCGATCCATAAATAAGAACTCTACTATTACACAAACACGGTGCGGTAACAACTCATGAACATCATAGCAACCTGTGCATAGCCTCAAAACCATAGGAAATATAGATACGGAACTGAAATGACAGAATACCCTTCCACAAGGCGACAATAAAGCCTGCCCAAAATGCAGGGAAATATATCCTGCACCACATCTGCAGTACCAATACAACTCCTGGATGTCCAATTGATAACAAGCGCTTCACGTCGCATAAGATTCAGTAGAAAGGAAATAAATGAACAAGCCCCAATGGAATCAAACCGCACGATGAGGAAATCAAGAAGAAAAGTGCTCCTAACAACCCTGTAGCCTCTCGAAGATAAGTACAGACGTCTATATACCAATCTACAAGAGTCCACTAGACTTGCTCATGACTCATGCGACCCAAGTGAACCTAATTCTCTGATACCAAGTTGTCACGACCCAAAATCCACTATAGGTCGTGATGGCGCCTAATGCCGCCGTTAGGTAAGCCAACGTTAATTTATCAATATATTTACTCATCTTATTACTTTCGAGATCATAATCTCCATTACTTAAATAGTATAAAATGGAATTTACAGGGTAAATTGATAGTAACTACATGAACTACAGTAACGAACAACCAATAGGAACCCCCAAAACTCGATGTTACAAATGCATGAGCATTTCTCTAAGGAGTACAATAATAATACAACATTTGTCCCGAATGTAGTAAGACAGAATAAAAAAATAGTACAATGGAGACTCGGTGGACTGTGATGTTTAGCCTGGAATGCAGCTCACATAAAGTCTCCTCAATAGGTGCACCTACACGCCAAGGTGATCATCAAATAAACCTGTCAGATCCTGTACATTTAGTGCAGAAGTGCAGCATGAGTATGTAAATCAACGCATCCCCAGTAAGTATCTAGCCTAACCCCCGGAGAAGTAGTAACGTGGGGTCGACATCAACACTTACTAAAGATCCAATAAAATAATGTAATAAAACATGAGCAGATATGAAGCATACGAAAATGATGGGGTAAATCTCTAAGTTACATAATCTTCCAATTACTTCTTTTAACGCAAGAATTTCTAAATCTTCCAATTACTAGCGATATAACACACGATTCTGCTGAGGTCATTCGGCCTGATCCAAAATAATGTGTACATTGCTGAGGGTCGAGCGTCACGAACCATAGATGCATTTATATGCTGTCGAGGCGTTCGGCCCGCTCCATAAGAAAAGGAAGAAAGTTACTGAATCACGAGACCCGTGTTTATAATACAACACATAAGCACAAAGTGTTAAGGCTTGTCCTAGTGTGCATATATTTATTCCTAAATCAATTTCAATTATAACCTCAATTAATTAAGCCAGCAGAATGAGTTCAAATAATTCAAATATTACATGATAAGATCCTAAGTCTACCCGGACATAAACATGTTTTCGCTACTTAGGGACTCTCGTCACCTCGTGCGTATGTAGCACCCACAACTAGTTGCACATAACAACAAATATCAGCTAGGGGGTAGGTTTCCCCCTCACAAGGTTAGGCATGAGACTTACCTCGCTCCGAAGTTCCATAACCGACTCCAAAGCCTCTCTAACACCTCAACCCGATGCACGTCTCTTCAAAACTAGTCAAACAAATAGGCAAATCCATAAATATATACTCTATTACCCATAATTAATCAATTAATAACAATTCCCAACTCCACACGAAAAGTCAATAACGTCAACCCTCGAGCCCACGTGCCCGGATTTAGAAAATATTTCGAAGATAAACTCTACCCATAACACAACGAACTCAAATATATAATTTATTTCCAATTCCATGTCCAATTTTGTGGTCAAAATCCAAAAATATCAAATTCTAGGTTTCCTACCCAAAATCCCAAATTTTTACTAATTTCCATATTTAAATCCATATACAAACCATATATCTAACTTGTAATAGGTGTGAGTCACTTACCTTGTATTGCTTGATAAATATCTCCCCCTGAAGCACTCCAAAATTGCCCCAACCAAGTGAAATTGAGAGAAAATGTGCCAAAACTCCCGTTCTGAAAAACAACACTAACCAGCGACCTTTCGCATCTGCGTTCATTTGACCGCTTTTGTGGCTCCGCTAATGAGGAAGCTTCCTCTCAGATATGACTTACCCCAAGGCCAGTATTTTCCGCTTCTGCGGACATCCAACCACAGGTGCGCATCCGCTTCTACGGAAAACGTCTGCACATGCGGCCTCCCCGGCTCGAGCACCGTTCCGTACCTGCGGCTCCGCAGGTGCGTAACAACACCAACACCTATGATCAACCAGTCCCATAACACCTCCGCTTCTGCGTGCCTCCACCTGCATCTGCGAGCCCGCAGGTATGGCACATTCCTTGCATCTTCAAATCCATCCACCCTCACTCCCTTCCGCTTCTGCGACCCCTGGGCTGCTTCTGCAGGCTCGCATCTATGGCCCTTTTCACACATGTGAGATTGCACCAGACACCAGCTGCCTCAGCATTTCTCCCCAGACCAAACTCGATCCGTTAACCATCCGAAATCCACCCGAGGACCTAGAGACTTTAACCAATTATACCAATACGTCCCAAATACATTACAACTTAGTCGAAGCCTCAAATCATGCCAAACATCGAAACTATGAATCGACGATCGAAATCTTTCTTTAACTTTTAGACGTTCAAACTTCGATGAACTCGTCTGAATCATATCTAACCAATTCGGAATGACACCAAACTTTGCGCACAAGTCATAAATCACAATACAAACCTATTCCAAGGCTCGAAATCCTAAACGGACATAGATAACACCAAAGTCCACTAGGATCCAAAACTCTACCCGAACATACGCCCAAGTTAGAAATCATCATACGAACCTACTGAAACCTTCGAATTATGATTTCGAGTTCGTTTACTCAAAAGTCAAACCTTAGCTAATTCTTCCAACTTAAAGGTTCCAAAAGTAGAATTTTCTTTCCAAATAAAATATTGAACTTCCCGAAATTCAATTCTGACCACACGTACAAGTCATAACACCTGAAGTGAAGCTACTTAGGGCCTCAAACCGCTTAATGATGCGTTATAGCTCAAAACGACGATTGGGTTATTACATAGTGGTTCCGGGAGCAAGGCTTCCAGGCACAATAATAACTAAATTGAAAAGTAAGAAGGTAAAATTGTATAAAGATTTGAGTAGATTATAGCATACTTTTCCTAGAAAATTCATCTCCTTACAATGATAACATAGCTCACTATTTATAGCTTCATCTAGGGAATAAGGGCCTTGTATCATGCCCTTCTTTAATGTCAATTATGAGGGCCATTGAGGAATATGTAACGGTGAGCATGAATGGTCAATTCTTTGTAACAGGTTGTATATTAAATGCTGTAGAATATTCTCCATTAAATGCTACCGGGTGGAAGGCATTTATTGCATCTTTATGAGCATCATTCCTTCCGGTAACAAATGGAACAGTTATCTTCGGTCCTCGATATCCTTTGCCTTCGGTTCCATGTGCCACCCTTTTATGTAATTACTTAACATAGCATATTTTACCCTATGTAATCACTGCGAAGTTGATAGAGACATCCTTTTTGGCGGGAATTATCCCTGACCCCCTCTGAAAAGCTTCTTACGGTTGATTAGATGCACGTCTCTCCGCATTTAACACCCTGAACACACGTCATCCCATGATTCAGCGTAACCTTTTCCGGCTATCAAGGTAATTATGGTCACAAATTTAGCCGCCTAAACCTTTACTTATACACATCAATCTCCTTCATTCACACCCCATAATTCACCAAATTCTCTCAAGCTCTCTTAATTCAATTTGTATTTTGTTCTTCAACCTTTCTTTAACTCTCCTCATATGAGAAAAGCTTTTCTTTCTACTATAACATATAATGGCTTCTTCTTAAAAAAATATCAGTTCCTCAAAGAACAAAAACAATGCCGATGAAGTTGCTCCTCCTACAATGAGCACCATCATCCCTAGAAGTCTTGTCACAACTAAAGACTTTGAAGAGAAATTTCCCTCTATTATCCCTCGTATGTGGGCCGTTGGTAGATACCCTTCTTCCATCCGTACTTTCAGTATTTCTGCTATGAAGTAAGATTGCCGCTGTCAAGATTTGGACATTATTGCTTCTGATCTAACAGTGCAAGTAGCCCTACCCAGGGGGGGGGGTTTACATACTTTTACACATATCCCTTTTCTTTGGGAGTGTTTTCTTTGAGTGGAGAACTTGACTCCGTTATTGCGGAGTTTTGTTTCCGCTACCATGTGTGTTTCGAATAAGTAAGTCCTTATGTGTAAAGGACAATTACTTGTCTTCGGCACTTGTGCCAAGAGACAGGAGATGAGCTATCCTTATCTCATGTGATGAACCTTTATTCCGCCAAAATCATTCGTAGGGGAATGATACATTTCAGTAAATGCGGCATCATGCAATTCTATCTAGCATGGATGATGATAACGATTGCGGGTGGATGGAACGGTTCGTTGCAGTTGCCACGAATGATATCATCCCCGCAACGACTTCATCCTTTTCGGGATCATAGAACCGTACTCATAAGCTCTTTGTTTAATATTTCTTTTCATTAGAACTTTTCTCATATCCTTATTGATCCTCCTTTCTTTGCATGTTTTAACAACTCGATAGGTTCCACCTAGGGTTATAGGCTTGGACCATTGGTCTAGAAAATTTTGGACGTCACTACTTCTGACACCCGTACGGGGAAAGTACTGGCCCTTAAATACGGGTGGAAGGCCAAAAGTCATGGTAACTTAAACTCATCTCATCCTTGCTTTTTGTGTAAGGATATTGATTAATTATTTCCTTTTAACTAAATTCAGGTCTACCCTCGGGATCGGTTGTCATCCCTAAGGAGGATATTTTGGCTGATCCTGCTGATGCGGGGAGGCTTCTTTAGGAGGCGCTTACTTGAACATGTGTCTCTAGGCCTACTTCGGGTACAAGTACTTCTTCATGGAGTCCCCGGCATGAGAACAAGCAACCAAAAAGAAAACATTCCTCCACGGTCAGGGGACAGAATAAGTGGGCAAAGAATACCATCCCCGAGTCATCTCTGGAAGTCATGGTGTCAAGCCCTCTACCCGGGCTGGCCATAGATACCATGATGATTGACGATGATGGAGAAGCTAGTGATGAGGAAGCTTCTATCCATAAAAGACGATGATCCTTATCAACTCAACAGAATGCTCAACCTGTTGAGGTAGTTACACCAATCGAGGACGATGTCTTGGCACTTTGGGGGGAGTTCGAGATGGTAGAAAATGCCAACTCTGGTTGCCTGATCCCAGTCGTTGCACCCGGTACGGTGAGTCTGAGTACCGAGCCCCTACCATCTTCGGTTGATGAGAAACCAACCCTACTTTTGTCGCAGCTACTTTTCACCCTTCAACACCATCAACTTCATCACCTTCCTCACCCGCTCTTCTACCAGCTACTGCTACATTATCTCCACCGACCGCATCTTTCCGAGAAGAAGATGTTCGTATTCTCCAGTCCCTAGTTCATGTGAATTTAGGGCAAAATTATGTTGCCCCCTCATAAGATCCGCAAAGGAGGAGGAGCGTCACTCTCTCAGTCTCTACCGGATGCAATATGCTATTCCAGCCGATAGAACTACCTAACTATCTGAAGCCTTTGGCTTCAGAAAAAGATATGGAAAAGATACAGGCTCTCTCGGGAGAGTGCCTGCTGAACAATGCTATGCACAACGCCGCAACAGTATATTTTTCATTTCCTTTGTCATTTCCCCTATCTTTTATTTAATATTATTTTTGAGTTTGCCTTTCTTGTTTAGCAGGACAATTTCCTTGATTCCGAGTGCCTCCAAAGGTTGATTCAGGAAAAGGAAGAGCTTATCTCCGAGCGGGATCAACTTTTGGCCGAGTGGAATCAAATTGTTTCTCGCCTCTCAGAACTGGAAGCCAAAGCCACTGAGGCTATTGAGTTGGAGGCTCGTTTGCAGAAACGTGAGTGAGAAGTAGAGACCCTTAGCTAAGAGATCCCCCCGTTGAGGGTTCAATTTGTAGAGGCGAAAGCCAAATGGGCTGAAGTCCATAGCGTTGTTCTTGCTGCATCCGATCATGAGGCTGCCTCAACTAAAAGGTTAAATAATTTGGAGGTGGCCTTGAACTCCAGAACTAAAGAGTTTGCTACCGCCGTGTAAAATATGCCAATTGGAGGAGAAGTATAAGAGGACCGTCGAGCATAACAGACTTTTCAGCTCTACTGTTCGTGATCTTGATTTTAGCCTTCGGTCCGTGAGGTCCGCGCGGGAGAATCTTTTTGTCGAGGTTGACCAACTTAAAGAAGAACTTCAACATATAGCGTCTTCCCTCATTGTTGAGAAAACACATTCCATGTATAGTATAAGGAGAAAAACCTTGGAAGAGGCCAAAGTGGGTGTCATAGATTTTGACGCCGAAATTTCTAAAGCCCTTGAGTTGGAGTTAGCCGCGAAAAGAGGTCTTCTGGCCAGGCCTGATGCTACCGACTCTTCTGGTTCCGATTTTTAGTTCTCGGGAACTGGAGAGGAATTGGAAGGTGATGATTTTGAAAGCCAAATTGATGAAGGACAAGATATCGAACAGGCATCGGATCTACCCACTTTCTCTGGGGGCGCAGACGCTTCTCTTCCTCCGGGTTCCAGAGATACAATAATTTAGCTTTTTATTTCTTTTCCTAAATTTTGTACCTGTGCCATTTTGGCACTTTTTATTATGAATAAAAACATCTTTTGCTCAAATATTGTATGAGTCTTTCCACATTTCTTCTTGTTAAAGTGTTTCGTGCAAGTTTACCTTTTCCGTCTATTTTTGTTTAAGTATTTGCGCAAGTTTGCTTTTTTGCGTCTTTTTGTGCAGGATTTCGGGTATATTTTTCCCCGAAGGCATTCCGATTCTGGGCATAAGTTCTTCCGAAATCAACCCTTTAATGTGAGGGTTTTTATAGAAGACGACCCTTTTATGATTACGGTGCTCTTGAAGAGGACGTCTCATGTTCATTACGGCACTAGTATTTGAAGTACTAGTTTAACATTCAAATGGGAAAATTAGTTCATCATTCAGACAAGAAACAAGATAGAAATAAAAGGACTTTACTTTATTCCTTCCATTTTCAAAAGGTACATAAGCATTCGTTGTGCTAAAGATAAATTGCCATTTCTTGTGGCTAACATTTACAACTTGTTTCTACAGGGCTAGCCGCGTAGTCCTCGGTCCCGATGATAGAACTATGTTTCCGGTTTTCGTATTCCGGTCGACGTGGAAATCATGATTGCCTTATACTCATATTATTCCCCTCAGTGTTCAAATGTGAAGAATGCGAATTGGAACTCTGGAAGTATAACATCTTTGATGATTCCACCAATGAATTGTTAGACAGTCTTCAGTTCGGTAACAAACTTCACTTCCCCTTAGGACTTTATGCTATTGATCCAAAGACTATCTAACAATTCTCTAGTGGCTTGCACTTGTGAACCGTCGGCTAACCGTTGTTCGATAGCAAACTTAACTTCCTAGCAGGAATTTTGCTATCGAGCCAAAGATTACCTAACCGCTCCGGAGTTGATCTTTGCTTGTGTGCCTTACTATTAAAGGTTTTATTGTTACTGTTGAGATCTTCTTCGTAGTATGATTTCTGTTGCTGCCTCGTTAAAAACCTTACCAGAAAAACTCAATTGGGACAAAAAACTGAATGAAGGGAAAAAGAGTGCAACACATACTTTCAGTGTAGGTGATGTTTATCAGTAATAATATCTCTTGAGGTGAGCCACATTAATGTTGCTTGGCAACTATTCTCCAACCTGATTCTCCAACTCGTATGAACCTTTTCCGGTGGCAGCTAAAACTCGGTAAGGGTCTTCCCATGTTAGACCTATCTTCTCTTTATTGAGCTCCCGGGTGTTTTGAGTTACTTTCCTTAGAACCAAGTCTCCAACTTTGAAGTAACGGAGGTTGGCCCTTACAATGTAATATCTTTATATTCTCTGCTTTTGAGCTGCTATTCTTATATGCGGCAAGTCCCTGCACTTATCGAGTAGCTCAAAGTTGACTAACATTGCTTCATTGTTTGTCCCTTCGCTTGCCTGGAAATACCTCAAGGTAGGCTCCCCTACTTCTACCGGGATTAAGGCTTCTTCTCCATACATAAGGGAAAAAGGAGTTTCTCATGTGCTCGATTTGGCCGTTGTTCTGTACTCCCATAGCATTCCAGGCAGCTCCTCAAGCCATTTACCTTAGCTACTTCCAACCTCTTTTTGAGTTTTAATATAATCACTTTGTTTGTTGATTTCGCTTGACCATTTGCACTCAGATGATAGGGAGAAGATGTGATTCTTTTGATTTTCAAGTTCTCAAGGAACTTTGTGATCTTTGTGCCTATAAACTGTGGCATGTTATCGCATGCTATCTCTTTTGGTATTCCAAACATGCAAATTATGTTTTCCCACAAGAAATCCACAACCTCACGTTCGCCGATCTTCTGATAAGGACCTGCTTCAACCCACTTAGAAAAATAATCAGTTAAAATTAAAAGAAATTTTACCTTACCAAGGGTCGGCGGCAGTGGTCTGACGATATCCATTCCCCACTTCATGAATGGCCATGGAGAGAGAATTGAGTGCAATGGTTCTATTGGTCAATGTACCAGTGGTGCGTAGAGTTGACACTTACCGACACTTTTGTTCGAAAACTTTGGCATCTTGTTCCATTCATAGCCAATAGTATTCTGCCCTTACCAGTTTTAGTACTAAAGAGTATGCTCCCAAATGATTTCCACATATCCCTCCGTGGACTTCTAGCATAACATAATTATCTCCCGAAGCTCCCAAGCATGAGGCGAGTGGGCCTTGGAAAGATTGCTTATACATTTTGCCTCTTTTGAAGCTATATCATTTTGCTTGGGCGCGTAGCGCCCGAGATGCCTTGGAGTCTTTGGGTAACTTCCCGTGTTCGAGAAAATAAATGATCTCATTCCTCCAGTCCCAGACCAAATTAGTTGCATTCACCTCATAGTAGTTATTTGCGTCCAGAACCGAGTGCATGAGCTGTACTACCGTCCCAATTACCGATCCCTTCATTTCTGCTGATGAACCGAGGTTGGCTAATGCATTCCCTTCTGCATTTTCTTCCCTTGGGATATGTGTAATTGACCACTCCCAGAATCGAGCAAGCAGAACCTGAACCTTTACTACATATTGTGCATGCGCTCTTCTTTGGTTTCGAAGATCCAGTAGACCTGATTTACCATCAGCCGGGAGTCACATTTGACTTTTATTACCTCAGAATCTAGTCCCTAAGTGTCATGACCCCAGTTTCCCCTCCGTAGGAAGTCGTGATGGCACCTAGTCTCTAATACTAGGTAAGCCTAACAATTTTCGGAATAACTGAATATAAAACTAAACTCAATCTCAACATATGAAATATAAACAAGAACTGCGATTTGTTTTATATAATTATAACTCCCAAAACCCGGTAGAAATAAGTCACAAGCTTCTAAGAGAAAATACTAAGTGTCTCTAAACCTCAAAGTCTAAAGAGAATAAGGGAAGCAACATAATAAGGATAGAGAGGAACTCCGAGGTCTGCCGACGCTGACAGATATACCTTGAAGTCTCCATGTGCGGTCCAGCTAACTGGTTTCTGGTCTGATAAGAAGAACCTGGATTTGCAAAAACATATGTGTCGAAGTTTAGTATGACTACACCACAACGGTACCCAGTAAGTGCCAAGCCTAACCTCGGAAGGGTAGTGATGAGGTCAGGCCAGGGCCCTACTGGAATAAAAGGAAATGAGGCAAAAAGTATAATAATACAATGAAATGACAGAGAAATGAACAACAAGAAATTTCAGAAAGGTAACAACACAGTAAATAGAGGTAAACAACAGGAGCGCTCCCGAGGTACTGTCTCGTAGTCCCAAATGTAAATACACAATAGGGGGATCTCCCGATGTACCGCCTCGTAGTCCCAAATGTAAATATGCACCACAGGGGGATCTCCCAAGGTACCGCCTCGTAGTCCCAAAAGTAAATATGCACAACAGAGGGATCTCCCGAGTTACCGCCTCGTAGTCCCAAAAGTAAATATGCAAGTAGGTTGATCTCTCGAGGTATCGCCTTGTAGTCCCAAAAATAAATATGCAATTCATAAATTATGGAACCATGAATTTACGGCAAGGAATCCTACAGTTAAAGACCGAATTCAATAATCAAGGAAACATGTAATTCAACTAAGCATGTTGCACGAATTTCAAGTAGAGGTTAAGACACGTAGACATGCGATACTAGGCTAAACATGACAGCTACACATGCTAAGGCAACTCAGTTGAGGAATTCAAAAGAAATCTACTTAGCAAGAACCGTAATTTCAACAATTATCCCGTGTACGCACTCGTCACCTAGCGTACACGGCGTTCACATACCACAAATTATTACAACAGTACCAAGTCCTAAGGGGATTTCCCCCATACATGGTTAGACAAGTCACTTGCCTCAAATCTCAATCAATCAATCAATCAATAAGGATGAATTTCCCTCGATTTTCTGACTCTGAATGGCCTAAATCTAACCAAAAGAAATTACATATCTGATGAGCGCAAAACACACACTTAAATTATGATTGATAGTCAAAGATAGTATAGTATAATATCGTATCTACAGGGATTGAGTTTAAATAGTATTATCTTAGTTTGTAGCTAGATTGCTATCCAAGATGATCAACAATTTATATTTTTGTGGTTAATACTAAAATTAATTAAGAATCTAGAGTTAATTGAATAATGACAATCAAAGCAAGGCCTAAGAAAGGAAGATATCAATGGGAGAAAATGGGGGTTTTGATAGGATAGGTGCAAGATAATTGTCTGGGATTTAACTCTAGATAATTCACTTCTAATGTTCAAGTGAGTCTCTCGAATTCACTTAATTATCAGTACAATTGTTTAGTAGAAACTCCTCTCTCTATTAAGTCTCAACCTCATAATATGAATCAATTTAAGCTCTGTGAAGATATGCAAGAATACGTAATGGATTGGTCTTTAGGAGAACCTCTCTCGATTATCCTCTTAACTAGGTTTAATCAATGATTCAACTAGTCTCTTTTGATTACTTAGAAGAATCAATGAACTCAACCAACAATATAATGCAAAGATATCACAAGTTATGCCTCTTTCGATTACAAGAACAAGTGAATATAGATGCAACCATTAAATCTTCCAAAAACTATTCAAATACAAATAATTATGCAACAAGTGAAAAATTCACAAACAATCATCAATACACCAAATCCATCAAAACCCAAAAGGATCTACTCCATAGACAGGGAGACGTTCTTCACAAATATAATTATAGTATAGGAAAACATAGGTTCAATCCAAACCCGGATCCTGAGTGAGGAAGGAATGATGAAATCTGTGTGCTTGTGTTCTTCCAACTCTTCCTTAGCCTCCTTGGCCTCCTTAGGTCGAAAATCTGTCAAAAGTCCCGAAAATGGTATTTTCACGTGTATTTAAGCCATCCCCCAATAATCCTGGGATGAAATTATCCCTTTTTAGCGGAATTGGAAAGTCACTCTAACATTTTGGGCTACCGTGCAGCATTCCCATGCGGCGCATGTAGGAAATTCCAAAACGTGCCAAAATATGATTTTTGGCCAATTTTTGCCCTAGCGCCCCGCACGCGGGGCATGCCGCGGGGTGGTAGTGCAAATTGTTGCAAGAAATGAGTTTTTCAAATTTTTGACATCCAGGCTTAATTGCTTGGGTTTCTACTCAGACTTCAAAGCTCCAAATAGCTCGAATTAGCTCCACAACATCTACATATATCGGAATCACTCCTACAAGGCATAAAACACACAATAAGTGCAAAAATACTACAAATTAAAGCTCAACACAAGTAAAGTGCAGTGAATTAGAGTGTAATAAGCGACTAAAATATGGGATTATAGCCTACATAAATATCATGAATACAACTATAAGAAACTAATATAAATCATAAATCTACGACTTTAGCAAAGAATAAAAAAATTGCCCCAAAAGATCGACCCGGGCCCATGTCTCGGGATTTGGTGAACGTTACAAAATACGAACACCAATTCGACCACGAGTCCAACCATACTAATTTTACCAAAATCTGACATCAACTCGACCCTCAAATCCTCAAATCAAGCTCTCCAAATCCCTTGCCTCAACTCAAAAATTTCACCTTAAACACACACAACTAGGTGGGAAAATCAATGGGGAAACAAGAGTATTGATAAGAAAAGAGTACAAGAGACTTACCTCAAAAAATCCCTCGAAAATGCTCTCAAACATTGCGAAGACCCAAGCTCAAAATGTTTAAAATGAAGCAAAATTGCGAACCCTTGTATTTAAGTGTTCAATCCAGCACTTCCGCTTCTGCGGAAACTTTGCCACATTTGCAGCGTCGCAAAAGCGACAACTTATCCGCTTCTGTGGTTTCCCTCGCTTCTGCGGTCTCCTCATCCGGTCCTTTGGACTCGCTTCTGCGGGCCTCCCAGCTGCTTCTGTGGTCCCAGCTTCCTTGCCAAATTCCTCTTTTGCGGTTCAAAGACCGCTTCTGTGGGTACGCATCTGCGCAAACTCATCCACTTTTACGGACATACCTCCTAAGCACTCGTCCCCTTATGCGATCACTCTTTCGCAGAAGCAACTCCACTTCTGCGGACTTTACGTCGCATCGGCGACCACTGGCCATTTCCCCCAGTTCTGCATCTGCGCCCAAATGTTTGCTTCTGCGAGCTTGCACCCGTGGTCAATCTTGCGCAGGCGCGATTACACCAGAACTGGTGCATTCAGCTATTCTCACAAGTCCAAATTTTATTCGTTAACCATCCGGAATCCACTCAAGGCCCGCGAGACCTTTACAAACTTACCAACAAGTCCAAAAACATCATACTGACTTAGTCGAGCCTTTAGATCACATCAAACAATGCTAAAATACGAATTTCACATCGATTCAAGCCTAATGAACTTTAAAACTTCAAACTTCTACACCTGATGCCGAAACCTATCAAATCATGTCCGATTGACCTCAAATATTGAACACAAGTCATAATTAATATTACGGACATACTACAACTTCGAGAATCAGAATCTGACCCCGATATCAGAAAGTCCACTCCCGGTCAAACTTTCCAAAAATCATCCAGTTTTTCAACTTTTGCCAATTGACGCTAAAATGACCTACGGACCTCCAATTTAACATCCATACACGCTCCTAAGACCAAAATCAACCTACAGAGCTATTGGAACCGTCGAAACTCCATTCCAGAACCGTCTTCACATAATTCAAACTACGATCGATTCCTAGAACTTAAATTCTCAATTTAGTGACTAAGTGTCCCATTTCACTCAGAAACCAAAAACAAATCCTCCCGGCAAGTCGCGTAACCACAAAATGAAATAGAGGGAAAAATAAATAGGTGTTCGGGGCTAATACTCTCTAAACAACCGGTCGGATCGTTACATCCTCCCCCTGTTAAAACAAACGTTCGTCCTCGAACGAGTATAGAGTCATACCTGAAGTGGCAAAAAGATAAGGATAACGGTTGCACCTATAATGCTCGGTCTCCCAACTCGCCTCCTCGACCGGATGACCCCTCCACTGAACCTTCACAAAAGCGATATTCTTTGACCTCAACCTTCGAACCTGCCTCTCCAAAATAGCCATTGTCTCCTCAACATAAGATAGATCTTTGTCCAACTGGACTGAGCAAAAGTCTAACACATGAGATGGATCGCCGTGATACTTACGGAGCATGAAAATATGGAATACTGGATGAACTGCAGAGATACTAGGTGGTAGTACAAGTCTATAAGCCACCTCTCCAACCCTCTCAAGAATCTCAAAAGGCCCAATATGCCTAGGGCTCAGCTTGCCCTTCTTTCCGAACCTCATAACACCTTTCATGGGCAAAACCCGAAGCAAAACCCATCCCCTAACCATGAATGCAACGTCGCAAACCTTCCAATCCGCATAACTCATCTGCCTGGACTAGGCTGTTCGAAGTCGATCTTGAATCAATTTAACCTTTTCCAAAGCATCCTGAACCAAATCTGCACCTAATAGTCTAGCCTCACTAGGCTCGAACCAACCCACTGGGGACCAACACCGTCTACTATACAAAGCCTCATACGAGACCATTTGAATGCTCGTCTGATAACTGTTGTTGTAGTCAAACTCTGCGAGTGGCAAGAATTGATCCCAAGCACCCCTAAAATCCATCACACACGCATGAAGAATATCCTCCAATATCTTAATAGTGCGCTCAGACTGTCCATCCATCTGAGGGTGAAATGTTGTACTCAACTCCACCTGAGCACCCAACTCATGTTGTACGTCTCTCCAGAACCGCGATGTAAACTGCGTACCCCAGTAAGAGATGATAGATACCGGTATGCCATGAAGTCTGATAATCTCGCGAATGTAAACCTGAGCTAGCTGCTCCAAAGAGTAAGTAGTAACCATAGGAATGAAATGAGCTGACTTGGTCAATCTATCCATAATCACCCAAACTGCATCGAACTTCCTCTGAGTCCATGGGAGTCCAATAATGAAATACATAGTGATCCGCTCCCATTTCCACTATAGAATCTCTAACTTCTGAAGCAATCCACCCGGTCGATGATGCTCATACTTCACCTGCTGACAATTTAGGCACCGAGCTACATACCCCCACTATGTCCTTCTTCATCCGCCTCCACCAATAGTGCTGCATCAAATCCTGATACTTCTTCGCGGCACCTGGATGAATGGAGTAGCGCGAACTGTGAGCCTCTTGGAGAATTAACTCACACAACCCATCTACATTAGGCACACATAGCTTGCCTTGCATCCTTAACACACCGTCATCTCCAATGGTGACCTCCTTTGCATCGCCATGCTAAACCATGTCCTTAAGGACAAGCAGATGGGGGTCATCGTACTGACACTCCCTGATATGATCATAAAGAGAATACTAAGAAACCACACAAGCCAAAACTCAGCTCTGCTCGGAAATATCCAATCTGAAAAACTGGTTGGCCAAGGCCTCTCTACTACTAGTAGATATACTAAACTGCCCAACTTTCTGCCTTGCAACTCAAGGCATCAGCCACTATATTGGCCTTCCCGGGATGATAGAGAATGGTGATGTCATAATCCTTAAGCATCTCCAACCATCTCCGTTGCCGCAAGTTAAGATCCTTTTGTTTAAATAGATGTTATAGACTCTGGTGATCGGTGAAAACCTCACAAGGGACACCATACAAGTAGTGCCGCCAGATCTTCAAGGCATGAACAATAGCTGCTAACTCGAGGTCATGGAAATGATAGTTCTTCTCATGTACTTTCAACTGTCTTGACGCGTAAGCAATCACCCTACCGTCCTGCATCAACACCGTGCCGAGACCAATGCGCGACACATCATAATATACCATATAGGACCCCGAACCAGTAGGCAACACTAATATTAGGGTTGTAGTCAAAGCAGTCTTGAGCTTTTGAAATCTCTCCTCACACTCTTCGGTCCACCTGAACAGAGCGCCCTTCTAGGTCAATCTGGTCATAGGTGCGACAATAGATGCGAAACCCTCTACAAATCAACGATAATACCCCGCCAAGCCAAGAAAACTCTGGATCTCCATAGCTGAGGATGGTCTGGGCCAACTCTGCACTGCTTCAATCTTCTTCGGGTCTACCTTGATCCCCTCACTCGATACCACATGCCCCAAAAATACCACTGAATCTAGATAAAATTCACACTTCAAAATTTTTGCATATAACTTATTTTCTCTCAAGGTCTGAAGCACAGTCCTCAGGTGCTGCACATGATCCTCCCGACTCTGGGAGTACACCGTTCATCAAGTGCATAAATGTTGCTGGGGCATTGATCAGCCCAAAAGACATCACAAGGAACTCGTAATGACCATACCAAGTCCTGAACGCAGTCTTCGAGATTTCTGGCTCCTAAATATTCAACTGATGATAGCCTAAACGCAAGTCGATCTTAGAGAACACTCTAGCACCCTGATATTGATCAAATAGGTCATCAATACGTGGCAATGGATACATGCTCTTCACTGTAACCTTATTCAACTAGCGATAATCGATACACATTTGCATAGAACCATCCTTATTCCTCACAAACAAGATAGGACCGCCCCAAGGCGACACACTGGACCAAATGAAGCCTTAATCGAGCAATTCTTGCAACTGTTCCTTTAACTCCTTCAACTCTACTAGGGCCATAAGATAAGGTGGAATAGAAATAGACTGAGTGCCCGGTAATAAATCAATGACAAAGTTAATATCTATGTCGGGCGGCATGCCCGGAAGATCTGCCGGGAATACATCTGAATAGTCCCTCACTATCGGAACAACCTCGGCGGTAAGAGTATCAATACTAACATCCCTCACATAGGCCAGATACACATCACACCCCTTCTCAACCATTCGCTGAGCCTTAAGAAATGAGATAACCTGGATAAGAACACGATCTAAGGTTTCTCTCCACTCTAGCCATCTTGGAATAACAATCAAGGATAGCGTGATAGGGAGACAACCAGTCCATGCCTAAAATAACATCGAAATCCACCATACTAAGGAATAATAAATTAGCTCTGGTCTTAAAACCACTAAGAACAATCAAACACGTTACACACGGTAAAAAACAATAGAATCACCCATCGGTGTAGACACATAGATAGGTGAACTCAGAGAATCATGGGATACACCCAAATACGAAGCAAAATAAGATGACACATAGGAATAAGTGGAGCATAGATCAAATAAGAATGATGCATCTCTATGACAGACCGGAACAATACTTGTGATAACAGAATCTGATGCAACTGCCTTCGTCATAGCAGGAAGGGCATAATATCTGGCCTGGCCTCCCCCTCTAGGGCGACCTCTACCTCTAGATGGTTGTGCAGGTGGGTGATAGCTGGGGCTGTAATCATAGCCTGAGGACCTGGTGGAGCACGCGATGCCTGAGAAATCTGTGGAGGTGTACCCCTCATAAATCTGGGGAAATCCCTCACCATATGGCGAGTGTCACCACACTCAAAATAAGCTCTCGGAGGACGTGGCTGCCGTTACTGGCTCGGTCCTGATTGACTGGACTGACCACTGAAAGCACCCCGTACAGTAGGCACACTAGATACTGGTCGTGCATAATAAGAATCCTAGGGCCTAGTAGTGGCCGGAGCATAGCTGGCGACTGGAAGTGTTGAATGGACGGGGCGACCCATATAACCCCTGCCTTGATGAGCTGCAGCTGGGGCACAAGTACAATTGTAAGTGCCAGACTCTCGAGACCTCTTGGCTTCTCTCTCCTCTCTATCCCAAGTCAGCATACCCTCTAACCTCCTAGCAATCCCTACTACATGCTGGTACGCAATATTCATCTCCAACTCTCGGGCCTTGCTCAATCTGATATTGAGGATGAGCCCCTCAATAAACCTACAAACCCGCTCTTGAACAGTAGCAACCAAGGCCGATGCATGCCTAGCCAAATCACTGAATCGGACCGCACACTCCGACACGGTCATAGAACCCTGGTGCAACTGATTAAACTCTGCGCGCCAAGCATCTTTGAGTCTCTGGGGAACATACTCCCTCAATAACATATTTGAGAACTGAGTCCAATTGAGGGAAGTTGCCTCAGCCAGACTATCCAACTCGTATGCACGCCACGATTGATAGGCCACTCATCTAAGATAGAACGTAGTGAAAGAAACCTCACTAGTCTCCGCAACACTCATAGTACGGTGGATATGGTAGCTCTTCTTAAGAAAACCCTGGGTATTCTCTGATGCCAAGCCACTGAAATTATGAGGGTGGTACTTCTTGTACCTCTCTAGCCTGAACTACTCCGCCTCAGAAACTGCTACCCGAACCTCGGGCTGAATTAAAGCTACCGTCTGCACTGGTATGATCTCTAGAACCTGGTCTACCTGAACCCGCTGCTCTGGGGTACTGTCGACGGGAGTCTTTGCTCCTCCCCAGGCCTGAGATGTGGCAGGAGCAAGTGGTATCAATCCTGCCTGAGCCAAGGTGCTGAAAATGCTTAGAAACTGGGCTAGGGTCTCCTGGAGGGCTGGTGCAGCAACAGGCGTCTCAGGTGCCTGCCCTCTAACTGGAGATACTGGTGGCTCATCTGTAGTAGCTTATGCGGATGCTCTTGTTTCACCAAGTGGACGTCCTCGACTTCTACCCCGGCCCGGGCCTCTCGCGGCTCTAGTAGGGGGCGCAGGTGTGTGGTTATCTGATCCAGTTGTACATGTCCTAACCATCTGTGAGAGAATAGAAAGACAAAAATTTAGAATCCAAAGTCAAAATCTCACACAATAAGGAATCAAAGAAGTGAAGCTTTTCCTAACAGTTCCATAGCCTCCCGAAGATAAGTACAGACGTCTCCGTACTGATCTGCGAGACTCTACTAAACCTGCTTGTGACTCATAACACCTATGAACCTAGAGCTCTGATACCAACTTGTCACGACCCCAGTTTCCCCTCCGTAGGATGTCGTGATGTCACCTAGTCTCTAAGACTAGGTAAGCCCAACAATTTGCGAAATAATTAAATATAAAACTGAACTCAATCTCAACATATGAAATATAAACAAGAACTGCGATTTTTCTTTTTTATAATTAAAACTCCCAAAACCCGGTAGAAATAGGTCACAAGCTTCTAAGAGAAAATACTAAGTGTCTCTATACATAAAAGTTTAAAGAGAATAAGGGAAACAACATCATAAGGATAGAGGGGACTCCGAGGTCTACGAACGCTGGCACATATACCTTGAAGTCTCCACGTGCGGTCCAGCTCACTGGTATCTGGTCTGGTAGGAAGAACTTGGATCTTCACAAAAAGATATGCAGAAGTGTAGTATGAGTACACCACAACGGTACCCAGCAAGTGCCAAGCCTAACCTCGGTAGGGTAGTGACGAGGTCAGGTCTGGGCCCTAATGGAATAAAAGGAAATGAGGTAGAAAATATAATAATACAATGAAATGACTGAGAAATGAACAACAACAAATTTCATAAAGGTAACAGCACAACAAATAGAGGTAAACAACAGGAGCGCTCTTGAGGTACCGCCTCGTAATCCTAATTGTAAATACACAATAGGGGATGTCTCGAGGTACCACCTCGTAGTCCCAAGCGTAAATATGCACGACAAGGGGATCTCCCGAGGTACCGCCTCGTAGTCCCAAAAGTAAATATACAAAAATAGGGGAATCTCTTAAGGTACCGCCTCGTAGTCGCAAGAGTAAATATACAAGTAGGGGGATCTCCCGAGGTATCACCTTGTAGTCCCAAAAGTAAAGATGCAACTCATAAATTATGGAACCATGAATTTACAACAAGGAATCCTACAGTTAAGGACCGAATTCAATAATCAAGGAAACATGTAATTTAACTAAGCATGTTGCACGAATTTTAAGTAGAGGTTAAGACATGTTGACATGCGATACTAGGCTAAATATGACAGCTACGCATGCTAAAGCAACTCAGTTAAGGAATTCAAAAAATTCTACTCAGCAAGAACCGGAATTTTCACAATTAGCCCGTGTACGCACTTGTCACCTTGCGTACACGCCGCTCACATAGAACAAATTGTTACAATAGTACCAAGTCCTAAGGGGATTTCCCCCACAAAAGATTAGACAAGTCACTTACCTCAAATCTCGTACGATCAATCGATAAGGATGTCTTTCCCTCGATTTTCCGACTAAGAATGGCCAAAATCTAGCCAAAAGCAATTACATATTATGAATTCAACTACAAGAAACTAATTTAAATCATAAATCTACGACTTTAGCAAAAAATCAAAAAACTCACCCCAAAAAGTCGACTTTGGCCCACTTCTCAGAATTGGGTAAAAGTCACAAAATACGAACACACATTTGACCACGATTCCAACCATACAAATTTATCAAAATCTAACATCAACTCAACCCTCAAATCCTCAAATCAGACTCTCCAAATCCCTAGCCTCAACTCCCAAATTCCACCTTAAACATACACAACTACGTGGGAAAATCAATGGGGAAACAAGATTATTGATAAAAAATTAGTGCAAGAGACTTACCTCAAAAATCCCTCGAAAATGCTCTCAAAAATCGCCAAGACCCGAGCTCAAAATGTTTAAAATGAAGCAAAATCGCTAACCCTTGTATTTAAGTGTTCTTTCCAGCACTTCCGCTTCTACGGAAACTTAGCCGCATATGTGGCATCACAAAAGCGACAACTTATCCCTTTCTACGGTTTCCCTCGCTCCTACGGTCTACTCATCCGCTCCTACGGACTCGCTTCTGCAGGCCTCCCATCAGCTTCTGCGGGCCTAACTTCCTTGCGAAATTCCGCTTCTACGAACAAGCCTCCAAAGCACTCGTACTCTTCTGCGATCACTCTTCCGCAGAAGTGACTCCTCTTATACGGCCTTCACGTTGCATCTGCGACCACTGGCCATATCCCCCAGCCACGTATCTGCGCCTAAATGCTCGCTTCTACGAGCTTACACCTGCGGTCAATCTTGCGCAGGTGCGATTACACAAGAACTTGTGCCTTCAGCCATTCTCACAAGTCCAAATTTGATTTGTTAACCATCCGGAATCAACCTGATGCCCCTAGGACCCCAACCAAACTTACCAACAAGTCCTAAAATATCATACGGACTTAGTCGAGCCTTTAGATCACATCAAACAATGCTAAAATATGAATTGCACATCGATTCATAATAAACTTTAAAACTTCAAACTTCTACATCTGAAGGCGAAACCTATCAAATCAAGTCCGGACCTATGCCGAAACTTTAAACTTATGGCCTTCCTTAGGGTTTCTCCCGAAGGCGTGGTTAATACTATGCCAAACCTGGACCCCTTTACATTGGAAGCTCCATTCGTATATAAGGTCCAAACTTCTGATGTCGATTCTGACACAATTACTGCTTCTCTGGTTGCCAGAGGTAGCAATCCCGAATTGAAATCGGCCACGAAGTTGGCCAAAACTTGTGACTTAATCCCAGTCCTAGGTTTATATTCTATGTCAAACTCGCTTATTTCGATGGCCCACTTGGCTCATCTACCCGAGAGTTCGGGTTTGTGAAGGATATTCCGTAGGGAAAAGGTAGTCACCACAACTATCGGGTGATATTAGAAGTAAGGCCTCAGCTTCCGAGTGGAAACTACGAGAGCTAAGGTTAGCTTTTCCAAATGTGGGTAGCGAGTTTCTGCCATCATTAAAATTCTACTAACGTAATAAATGGGAGATTGCATACCTTCATCCTCACGGACTAAAATGATGTTTACCGCTACCTCCGAGACTTCTAGGTAGATCAACAGTATTTCTCTTTCCTCTGGATTTGATAGTAGCAGAGAGCTTGACAAGTATCTCTTCAAATCCCTCAAAGTCTGCTAGCATTCCGGGGTCCATTCAAAGTTGTTTTTCTTTTTGATTAGTGTGAAGAAACGGTGGCATTTCTCTGATGATCATGAAATGAACCTGCTCAAAGCGTCTGATCTCCATGTGAGCCTTTGAACTTCTTTCACATTTGATATCTGGTTCGGGATGTCTTCGATGGCTTTGATTTTGTCGGGATTTACCTCAATCCTTCTTTGTGATACCAAAAATCCTAGGAATCTACCGGAGCTGACCCCGAACGCACATTTCTCGGGGTTAAGCTTTATGTTATATTCCCTTAGGATGTCAAAAGTTTCTTGCAAATGCTTAAGGTGATCACATGCATTCAAAGACTTAACAAACATATCGTCTATATAAACTTCCATGGTTTTGCCTATCTATTTTTCAAACATCCTGTTTACGAGTGGTTGACAAGTGGCTTCTGCGTTCTTTAGCCCAAAAGGCATCACATTATAGCAATATGTGCCGAAATTTGTTATGAACAAAGTTTTTTCCTGATGCTACGGGTTCATCTTAATTTGTTTGTACCCATAGTAAGCATTGAGGAAACTCATTAACTCGTGCCCGACCGTTGCATCAATCATTTGATCGATGTTTGGCAGTGGGAACGAGTCTGTTGGGTACGCCTTATTTATGTCTTTACAGTCTACGCACATACAAAATTCATTTTTCTTCTTAGGAACTACTAACATTAGCTAGCTAGTTTGGATATTTTACCTCTCGGATCAAACCGATATCAAGTAGGTGAGTTACCTCTTCTTTGATTAATTTATTCGTTGCCTCCGCAATAGGGCGTTTCTTTTGTCTTACCGGAGGGATGCTGTAATCCAATCTTAACTTGTGTACAACCACTTCCATCGGGATACCTGTCATATCCGCATACAACCATGCAAAATAATCGGTATTATATTTAAGAAATTCAATAAATCCAGACCTGACCTCAAGGTGCAATCCGGTCCACAAGTGGAATTTCCTCTCCAAGAACTTTTCAAACGATGCAACTTGCTAGAGCTCTTCCGATGTGGACTTCGTTGCGTCCATCTCTTCTGGTACCTAGAAATATCTTGGCACCTGATAAAATTCTGACGCTCCTTCCCCCTGGTTAACCTCACTTGATTTGGGAGCAGGCGCCGATTCCTGTAATTGCTATGCTGCACACTCCTTCTCTTTGCTACTGGAAACGGAAATCGCATTCATCTCCCTTGCTGCCGGTTGGTCGCCTTTTATTTGTTTATCCCTTTGGGAGTTAGGAATTTCAGCAACTGATGATATGTTGATGGTACGACTCTCATCTCATGCAACCACGGTCTTTCCAGAATAATGTTATAACCCATATCACCATCCACAACTTCAAAAAGGGTTGTCTTAATCACCCGCTCGTCATTTGTGGGCAGCAGGATCTCTCCTCGGGTTGTTACGCTTGCGAGATTGAACCCGGCGAGGATTTTTGTTACACTTCTAGTAAATTTGGCTTGCTCTAATACCCTCCATTATATGATATTGGCTGAACTTCCTGAATCTACCAGAACACATTTGATTTTAAAATCTAATACATTCAAAACAATTACCAATGCGTCATTGTGCGATAGCAACAATCCGTCTGTGTCTTCTTGTGTGAAAGTGATGTCGTACTCGGTGATTACCCGGAGCCTCTTGCCATGGGTTACTGTTACCTTCGTCTTTTTTGATGCCGAGAAGGTAACTTCGTTAATCTCGTTCCCCTCAAAAATCATGTTGATCATCAGGCATGGGGGCTTCTCCTGGTTTTGAGGGCTCCGTCTTATCACATTTGCAACCGTAGTTATTCTTGTCCCGGCCACTTAATAATTCTCTGAGATGGCTATTTTTCAGTAATTTTGCCACCTCTTCACACATATGATGGTAGTCCCCAGTCTGGTAGCCATTCACCCCGTGGTATTTTCACCATAAATTAGAATCTTTCTAGCTGGGATCAAACCTCATCAGACTAGGGAACCATGCTTCTTTAATATTCCTCATAGACGATGCCAACTCTACTACACTGACGTTGAATTTGTATTCTGATAGCATGGGATAGGAAGGATCCGAGAGCCTGACGGTTCCTTGTCCTGCAATGATCTGTTGTTCCATCCACGATCAGTTCTTCTGTCGGTAATGAACTTATCTGCCGACCAAAAACCTCTGTCGGGTCCTTCAGCCCATTCATAAGGAAAAAACTAGCCCCTCGAAGACCGTCTATCTATGTCGAAATCATCTTTTGATTTTTCTTTATTCTTCTCCCGACCCTTTGCCAACGCCGAGAAGCCAATTTGATCATATTCAATTCTTATCTTGGACTCGTACCGGTTGTGAATATTTGCCCAAGTCGTCACTTGGAACTCAAGCAAGCTTTCTTTTAATTTTTGGGAAGCATTAGAACTTCTCGGATTCAGGCCCTTGTTGAATGCTTCAGCCACCCATTCATCCGGAACAACCGGGAGCAACATTTTCTCCTTTTGGAACCGGGTGACGAATTCCCGCAGCAACTCAGATTCTCCTTGTGCAATTTTGAATATGTCAGACTTTCGGTCCTACACCTTTCTAGCCCCGGCATGAGCCTTAATAAAATAATTTGCGAGCATCTCACAGGAATCTATAAAATGCTCGGGCAACAGCAAATACCATGTCAAGGCTCCCATAGTGAGCGTCTCTCCGAATTTCTTCAGCAAAAAAGATTTGATCTCGTGGGGAGCTAAATCGTTCCCCTTCAACGCCATTTTATATGTGATAATACGCTCCTGAGGGTCCGAAGTCCCATCATATTTTGGCACGTCAGACATTTTAAACCGCTTCGGGATCAATTCTGGTGCAGCTTGTCACGCCACAAAACCGAGGAGCGTGACTGGCGCACAATCGAGTGAACCCGGCCGAGCAAGCCTATTAGATTTTCTTCTACCTAAACTCATTCATGAATAGAGAGAATATATATATTTTCGTTAATCAACCAATAAAGTGATCATGTTGCAATACCAATTTCTTACCATCAGTTACTTTATTTTAAAGTCTCAATTCCAAACACATTTTTCATAATCTGAAGTGGAAATAGTAATTCAAGCACAAAACACGAGTTTGACTTCCCTAGAACCATTATACAACCCACACTATGTCTACGGAGCCTCTATAGTTAAAGATGAGTACAATGATAATGCCGGCAATAAGGCCCCGGCTATACCTCAAACAGAATACACAAAAAACAAAAGATATATGACCCTGGGATGAAGTGGGGCTCACCAAGTCAGCTAGGAAGAAGGTGTGCCACTATCACTGATCAATATCTCCTGTTATGGAACCATCTGCATCCATTTAAAGATGCAGCGCCCTCGGCAAAAGGGACATTAGTACCGTCGAATAGTACTAGTATGAAAACTAAACACTAATTTAAGAATTCAGAAATACAAGATGAATATGATGAACCAGTGCATCAATAGAATAATATAAATAATCGTTTAAACCATAGCAAGCTTATTAAAATCTATCAATAACATTTATAGGATTTAAGATGAGATCCTCTATAACCATCTTCAAACAAAGCGGCCCCGTCGCCTCACCCGATGTATGCAGTTGGAGGTGTATGTACAATACCACAACTCCAATAAAGCGGCCCTGCCGCCTCACCCCAATGTATGCGGGTGGATGTATAACTACAGTACCAAGAACCTACACAAGCGGTTATGTCACCTCACCCCAATGTATGCGGGTGGAAATGCATCAACGATACCAATACCAACATAATGCGGGTGGTGGTGCCACAACAATACCAAAACTATACACAAAGTGGTCGTACCGCCTCACCCCAATGTAAGCGGGTGGAGGTGTAGTCCCACAATACCATAACTCCCACACAAAGCGGTCATGCCGCCTTACCCCAATATATATGCCGGTGGAGGTGTATCACCATCACAATCTCTATACCATAATCCCCACACAAAGCGGTCATGCCGCCTCACCCCTAATGTATGCGGGTGGAGGTGTATCACAATCACAATATCTACACAACTTGGCATAATAACTTTCACATAAATCACGACTAGAAATTATAACATGTGGATACATAATCCATAGTTTGGGACACATCCTCAATTTATAATGCAATATGATAAGAGCATTTGAAACACGAATTGAACATATATATCTTCATCACAAATCTTATCGGAATACTCCATTTATAATTCAACATCTCGGAACTTACAAGGATATTGGGAATTCCAATTCTTAAAGAAGAGTTTAGCCAACATACCTCGCTTGAGCTTGTTTACACTCTAAATATTCCGGAATTCTTAGCAACTTCAATTTATTTTAGAAATATAACAAATTGAACCAAAACTAGAAAGATGATCATGGTTCTAGCTCATTTGAGCATTTTATCAAACATAAGGTGTGCATAAGGTTTCAAGGCCCTTTTTATGGAGAATTCCATCATCCCCCAACCCAATATTTATCATGCCTAGTTCAACAATCTTCCTACACCCCTTGATATCACATGCATGTAAATAAACAACCCTCCTGCCCTAAATTATCTTGCTAATTAT
Source organism: Nicotiana tomentosiformis (assembly GCF_000390325.3). NCBI lineage: Eukaryota > Viridiplantae > Streptophyta > Magnoliopsida > Solanales > Solanaceae > Nicotiana > Nicotiana tomentosiformis. The sequence continues at coordinate 134,516,446 of NC_090819.1, forward strand.
CCAATTCTACACAAAATTCGAAAGTGAGGGTTAGGGTGTAGAATCTTACCTCTAGGATGAAGACCTAGTGAGTTTCCCTTTTTAAACTTTCAAAACTTGGGCAAAAATTGAAGAACAATTATTGAAGAACACCTTCTCACTCTAGGGCACTCTCTCTGACTCTTAAATATCAGATTATAGTTCATACATGGCCCAAATAGTGTATTTAACGAAATAGGGTCGGGTTTTAAAAACCCAAAAATGGAGATCCGAAACGGTTCTGCGGTCGCATATACGACAGCATAATGGATATGCAGACCGCATATCGGTCGCATAATCGCTGACAAAGATGATCAAAAATCTATCTGTGTATGAGGTCACTATGCGGTCGCATAGTCGACCGCATAGCTGCTTCCAGAATGGCCCTCTCCTGCTCACTTCTGCAGCCATTATGTGGCCCGCAGAGTGATTATGCGGTCGCATAATGGACCGCATAAACGCGCTTTTTCGCCAAAATTTTCCTTTACTTTCTGGTGCATTGTTCAACCCAAAAGGTCCGAGTCCTCAAATACGTAAGCCTAGTCCGGCACCATGAAATACTATTTTCTTTGTAAATTTTATCGGGCCTTACACTTAAGTACTTCGAAATTTTTTGGGGTGTTACACAGCTCTTGGTTTGTATGGCAACTGAGTGTACTTCTTTGAGTCTATCCCTTTCAGCACCGGTGGTGCGCCCAAGATTGGTCCATGTGGGCATTCACTTCTCTCATAAACCGTAAGAATTCGCTTTTAAAGGGATCGCTCTCGTTGTTGTGACCGAACCCACTCCCCCCGGCCTCATCGAAACTTACTTCGCCCCTTGGGGTGTTGTTGTCGACCCTCTGCATTATTTGATTGGCAAGAGCACCGGGAGGAACTAGACCTCGTCCATTCGTGTTATTGGAAGTGCCCGAAAACACCTGCTTTAGTTTTGTCATAACCTTATCCTGCTGTGTGAGGTGGCCTAGAATGGCCTCTTGTTGCTCCTGCAGGATCCTTACCGCTTCAACAATATTCTCCTCTTCAACATCATCAAGGGTCGCCTCCCGAACATGATACGGGTACCGTTTTCCATGGATCGGCGTGGCATCACTCCCCTCGTTGTGGGTATCGATGATTGAATTCTTGTGCTAAGGCTGGTCTCCATGGACCCCAAGATTGTGTGTGTGTTGTTAACACCATTATCTGCCATCTTCTGTGATTTTTTTCCAAGGACAAATAATCAAAACACGTTAGTAAAATACGCAAGGATCAACTTAATTACACTCTAGGCTCCACAGTGGGCACCAAACTGTTTACCCGTAAAACGGTACAGTTGAATTTATATGTGATTTCTAGACAAGTGAATTAATTCGATTCTGAAATAATAAAAGAGTTGAAGAAATATGCAATACTTAGCCTTGAGATGAAGATGAAATGGCAGAAACAGTGGTTACGGGAGCAAGGCTTCCGGGCACAACAATAACGAAATCGAAAAGTAAGAAGGTAAAATTGTATAAAGTTTTGAGTAGATTATAGCATAAGTTTCCTAGAAAGTTTCTCTCCTTACAATGATAACATATCTCACTATTTATAGTTGCACCTAGGGAATAAGGTCCTCGGATCATGCCCTTCTTTAATATCAATTATGAGGGCCATTGAAAAATATGTAACGGTGAGCATGAATGGTCAATTCTTTGTAACGGGTTGTGTATTAAATACTGTAGAATATTCTCCATTAAATGCCACCAGATGACAGATATTTATTACATTTTTATGAGTATCATTCCTTCCGGTAACAAATGGAATGGTTGTCTTCGGTCCTGACTATCATCTGTCTTCGGTTCTACGTGCTACCCTTTTATGTAATTACTTAACATAACATATTTTACCATATACAACAATATCGTACACACAACTAAACACAGAGTAAATGCGATGTGTTGACTGTTGAGTCGTTGTCAATGATTCAAAGTCAAGAACTAATCAGTAAAGCCACCGTTTTGAAATGACATTACTTTAATTTACAAAACTAATAGTAGTTACCTTTGGTAAACATGCTCACTTGAGATTATCATGGTTTAAATCTCGCGGTTTGTTGCAAGATTGCATCACCAAAAATCTAAGAATTCCAGTATTTCCATTTCTATGTGGAATTAAACTAAAAAACAACAAAGAAACCAATTGAATCTTGAAACAGAGAGGGACTCGAAGATTGACCAACTACATATAGTCAATGGAGTGGTTTTGCATTCAAAATGATTTTCTCTAGGGGAAACTATGTCAATGGGAGGAATCAAGAAGGAAGTGGCGACATAAATCAGTTCTACTTTCTTTATTCTATTTACTTTTAATTAATTTTCTTCCCTATGTTGTTTATGAAATTCAGTTTTTACAAATTTTAAAGTGGATGCTAATTATGTGTTGATCTTAAATTAGTTTATTTGCATGCCGGAACAATTAAGTCACCACACGATAATTCACGTTGATCATCCACCAAAACTTGTACTTTATTATTTCATGAATAATAATTTATTCAAAATTTTATTTTAGTAATATGATATTAATTTTCAAAATTGTATAGTACATCTTCATAGGTGAAAACGATATTCAATAATGTCGACCTCGACAAACAAGTTATTATATGATAATCCACATTGATCAGTTATAAAAACTTGTATCTCAAAACTTTATTATATTTACATCAATATAATTTTAACAATCATGTACTAAAATCGACATACACGTGTAACGCACGTCCCAAGAAACTAGTTATACCAAACAAATGAATGTAAAATATGTCTTAGTGTATACACATATCACTTAACATATGCATCTCTCGTGCAAATTAAGTTAATTAGCATTTACTGTGATGATCTAAGTAAAGAAAAAGGGGAAATTAATGAAGAAAATGAGTGGATTAAGAAAGATAATTTAGTACTTAAGTAACACTCTTGATGAGTCCCAACTCATTAAAACTTTTTTCCAGAATTTATAAAAAAAACTGTTTTGAATCCTGATTCCAATTGTAGTTACCAAACCTAGTTAACTAGTTAATATGACTATTTTCAGAAAACATGAAGCTGTTATTCTTTAGAGGCCGTAAAACTCCTTCAGAAAGTAAGCAGCGATTCAATAATGTAACCATGTGGTTGAACCAATTAGTCGAGTATTATAGCTGTGATTAAACCTATGGAGAAATTCAAAATGATTTAGATATCACGTAACGATTCGACCGGTCAGTTTGAATTCTAGCGCGTCGTTCGGCGGTTTGAGGCCTCGAGTAACTTCGCTTCAAGTATTATGACTTGTACTTGTGGTCGAAATTGAACTTCGGGAAGTTCGGGATTTATTTGGAAAGAAAATTCTAATTTCGGAAGCTTTAAGTTGGAAGAATTGGCTAAGATTTGACTTCTGAGTAAAAGATCCCAGAATCGAGATTTGAAGGTTCCAATAGGTTCGTATGATGATTTCGGGCTTGGACGTGTGTTCGGGTTGAGTATCGGATCATCCGGGAGCATTTCAACGCTTATTATGGAAGGTTGCATTTTAAAGGTTTAAGAATTTCATAAGTTTGGTTTGAAATGGATTTTGATGTTATCGACGTCCGTTTGGGGTTCCGAGCATTGGAATAGCTTTGTTATATCATTCATGACTCATGTCGAAATTTGAAGTCATCCCGGATTGATTTGATGCGTTTCGGCACAAGATGTAGAATTTAGAAATTTAGAAATTTATAAGTTTGATTCAAGGCGCGATTAATGATTTTGATGTTGTTTGACGTGATTTAAGGCTTCGATTTTGTTCGTATCGTATTTTGGGATGTGATGGTATATTTGGTTAAGGTCCTGAGGGACTCGAGTGGATTCCGAATGGTTAACGGATTGATTTTGGCCTTATGAAATTGCTAGTGGTAGCACATTTGGTGTAACTGCACTTGCGAGATTTTGGCCACATAAACGACCAAGAGGGTCGCAGAAGCGGTTCTAGGCGAGCAAGGCAGTGGTGCAGGTGCGAGAGCATTTCCGCATCTGCGATGGTGCAGATGCGGCGTCCTTGAGCAAAGAAGCGGAATGGCTGGGGAATGACTCAACAATTAACTAAACAAATTACATGTATATCTAATTAAATTTTGGTTGCTCATTTTCGTAGGTTCAACCGATATCAAATTATCTTGACCTCGACAATTAAGTCACCACACGATAATCCACGTTGATCACCAAAACTTGTACTTTATAATTTCATGAATATAATTTATTCAAAATTTTATTTTAGTAATATGATATTAATTTTCAAAATTGTATAGTACATCTTCATAGGTGAAAACGATATTGAATAATGTCGACCTCGACAAACAAGTTATTATATGATAATCCACATTGATCAGTTACAAAAACTTGTTACAAAAACTTGTATCTCAAAACTTTATTATATTTACATCAATATAATTTTAACAATCATGTACTAAAATCGACATACACGTGTAACGCACGTCCCAAGAAACTAGTTATACCAAACAAATGAATGTAAGATATGTCTTAGTGTATACACATATCACTTAACATATGCATCTCTCGTGCAAATTAAGTTAATTAGCATTTACTGTGATGAACTAAGTAAAGAAAAAGGGGAAATTAATGAAGAAAATGAGTGGATTAAGAAAGATAATTTAGTACTTAAGTAACACTCTTGATGAGTCCCAACTCATTAAAACTTTTTTCCAGAATTTATAAAAAAAACTGTTTTGAATCCTGATTCCAATTGTAGTTACCAAACCTAGTTAACTAGTTAATATGACTATTTTCAGAAAACATGAAGCTGTTATTCTTTAGAGGCCGTAAAACTCCTTCAGAAAGTAAGCAGCGATTCAATAATGTAACCATGTGGTTGAACCAATTAGTCGAGTATTATAGATGTGATTAAACCTATGGAGAAATTCAAAATGATTTAGATATCACGTAACGATTCGACCGGTCAGTTTGAATTCTAGCGCGTCGTTCGGCGGTTTGAGGCCTCGAGTAGCTTCGCTTCAAGTATTATGACTTGTACTTGTGGTCGAAATTGAACTTCGGGAAGTTCGGGATTTATTTGGAAAGAAAATTCGAATTTCGGAAGCTTTAAGTTGGAAGAATTGGCTAAGATTTGACTTCTGAGTAAAAGATCCCAGAATCGGGATTTGAGGGTTCCAATAGGTTCGTATGATGATTTCGGGCTTGGACATATGTTCGGGTTGAGTATCGGATCATCCGGGAGTATTTCAGCGCTTATTATGGAAGGTTGCATTTTAAAGGTTTAAGAATTTCATAAGTTTGGTTTGAAATGGATTTTGATGTTATCTACGTCCGTTTGGGGTTCCGAGCCTTGGAATAGCTTTGTTATATCATTCATGACTCATGTCAAAATTTGAAGTCATCCCGGATTGATTTGATGCGTTTCGGCACAAGATGTAGAATTTAGAAATTTATAAGTTTGATTCAAGGCGCGATTCATGATTTTGATGTTGTTTGACGTGATTTAAGGCTTCGATTAAGTTCCTATCGTATTTTGGGATGTGATGGTATATTTGGTTAAGGTCCTGAGGGACTCGAGTGAATTCCGAATGGTTAACGGATTGATGGGGAAGGCTGGGACCGTAGATACGGTCGAGTTCCGCAAAAGCGGAACCGCACCTGCGCATGAGAAGCCACAGAAAGAAGGTGCAGAAGCGTTGGAGGGGCCACAGATGCGAAGGTTGAGGGACATGTTGGAAGCCGCAGAAGCAGACTCGGAACTGTAGAAGCGGCTAAGGTTCCGCAAATATGAGATGTCACTGGGAGTGAGGTTTTATAAAAACGGGATTTGGCCCATTTTCTTCCATTTTCACTTGGTTGGGGCGATTTTGGAGAGCATCAAGGGGATATTTTAATCAAGCAACACAAGTTTTGGATAGATGGGCATCGGTTTGAGGTGTTAAAGAGGCTTTGGAGCCGGTTATGGAACTTCAGAGCGAGGTAAGTCTCCTGTCTAACTCTGTGAGGGGAAAAATGACCCTTGGGTGATGTATTTGTTATGTGTTACTTGTTGCGGGGACTACGTACGCTCAAGGTGACGAGAGTCTGTGCGTAATTAGATTCATGTTATGCCCGAGTAGACTTAGGTTACCGCCATGCTATAACTGTACTATTTGAGTTGTCTCTTGCCTATTAAATTCCTTTATTTTAAGTTTCGACTTGAGACTAGAATTGTGTAGAGTGATAGATTTTCTATTGTAGATATTCGACGGGCTTCATAATTAGCCGTGAAATAATTGTGCTCCTCTTACGAATTTCTCCCGCATTATGTGTTCTTATCGAAAGTTCTTCCTTTAAAAATGCATAACTCACACGTCTATTCGTGAGTGGGGTCAAGGACCCGTCAAAGCTTCTTATTCGAATGCGATCGGGTTGTTCGCCTCGGCAGGATAGATACATCTATGGTCTGTGTCGTTCGACCCTCGTCAGTGCGCACACTATGATGGATCGGGTTATACGCCTCGGCGGGATTATGTACCACACTCTCATAGGAGCGGGCCGTTTGCCTCGACAGTAAAATAGATGTATCTATGGTTCGGCAATGTTATGATGGATCGGGACGTATGCCTCGATATTTTAATAAAATACTCTTACGAAATCGTGCATTATAACTGGCAAGAAGCCAACATTTCTATGAGCTTTTTCTGATTGAACTATGACGACCTACCTGGTAAGGTCCATTATATATATACTCCGATTGTGGAGGTATCTACTATCTGAGAGTTGAGTTATTGCTGAGAGGAGGATTGTACCACGTATTATACTTGTTATTTTGCTTATTTACTCTGACTTTTACATGTTTACTTCTACTGTATCTATCTTATTGGACCACTAGTAAGTGTTGATGTCGACCCCTCGTCGCTACTTCTCTGGGGTTAGGCTAGATACTTACTGGGTACGCATTGATTTACGTACTCATGCTACACTTTTTGTGCAGGTACATATATGTCTGGTGGTCTTTTAGGCGCAGTGGCGCGTCCATTACGGGAACTTTACAATGAGTTGCATTCCATTTTACGATCCGCATCCTGTTGAGTCTCCCTCAGAGTTATTTATTTTTTCCTTTCTAATTTGTATTCCAGACAGATGTTATTTTTATTTTATTTCCTAGTTGATGCTCATGCACTTGTGAAATCGGGTTTTTAGGGTTCCTACGGGTTGTTCGTTATTGTAGTTCGTGTAAACATTATTATTTATCCTGTAAATTCTATTTCATATTATTTAATTAATAAAAATTATGATTTTAAAATTCTAAAATGAGTAATTAAGTGATCAATCACCTTTGGCTTGCGTGACGGCGGTGTTAGACATCATCACGATCTTTAGTAGATTTTGGGTCGTGACAGCTTGGTATCAGAGAATTAGGTTCACTTTGGTCTCACGAGTCATGAGCAAGTTTAGTAGAGTCTTGCAGATTGGTACGGAGATGTCTGTACTTATCTTTAAGAGGCTACAAGGCTGTTAGGAGCACTTCCCTTCTTGATTTCCTCATCGTGCGGTTTGATTCCATTGAGGCTTGTGCCTTTATTTCCTTCCTACTCGATCTTATACAATGTGAAGCACTTGTTATCAATTGGGCGTCGAGTAGTTGTGGTGGTACTACAGACGTGGTGCAGGATGTTTTTCCCTACGTGTTCGGGCAGGCTATTATCATCGCCTTGCAGAAGAATGTTCTGTCGTTTTGGCTCAGTATCTGTATTCCCTATGGTTTTGAGGGCATGTACAGGTTGTTATGATGTTCATGCATTGTTATGGCATCGTATTGGTGTAATGGTAGAGTGCTTATTTATAGATCGCGGCAGTGAATGAGTCGAAATAAGGATTTCTCTGTGCATGATTTAGAGGTTCATCATTTAATTCCAGCAAAGGAAAGGCAATCGGGCTATGGATGTTCAGGCAATCGGTGTCGTTGTGCTTGTTTGAATGCATTACGGTTCGCCAGTATTATGGTCTCCTTTGGTTTTGCCTTCGAGGCAGGTTGTTGTAAAATGGTGCCTGGGGGGCGTTTGTCAGAGATAGTGGTGTGCAGCGGTTTAGAATCGAATTGATATTTCTAATGTTGATGGCTCAAGAAAGATGATCTTCTATGAGGTTTAGAGTTGGTGTCAATTTATTAGCTACGGTGCTACAGATAGGGAGTTGGTATAAGGCAGCAGTTGGGCAGTAAAGTATGAGGGAGGGCATGGCAGGAAGTGTCTCGCGGTAGTCGAATTAGTAGCATATCAAGTATGAACAACAGAGGTCGGGAGGTTGCTTAAAGGAGATGGTTTGACCGAAGTGGGAGTGGCAGAGTAACATATAGATTCTGTGGTAGGATAGCCACGTGCTTTGAGAGTGTTTAGAGCGATTTTGGGAATCGTGATGGAAGGTGATTTGGTCTATGGATTTTATTTAGGATGGTAGTTGTTGTACTGAGGAAGATCCAATTCAGCAGAAAAGAGTTGCTTGGAATAAAGGGGGTGTGAAGACTTGATTATCTTTGGGATGCAACATGGCTTTGAGTATGGAATGTGTTTTCGCATTTTTAGTTTATGTCAATGGGGAATGAACGGACTTGTACAGTTGGTGGGCGAGCATGGGCTCAGGAGAGTTTACTGATTTCATGGTAGCTGTACCCAGTGCAGCGTCGTTGGGAGATGTCAGTATGGAATTCCACAGGTGGGTTATCTCATGTGAACAGGTTAGCGGTTGCGTGATTTTGATGAGGTTTCTACAAAGAATTCTACTTGCTACCCGGTAAGGGGGTCGAATATGTGATTGTGACTAATGATTCAGAATGTTCATGAAAAGCTTAACAAAAGACTTCGAGAAATTTGGTGGGTTAACGGTGCGAGATCATGGTAATTGAGAATGAGGAATCATTGTGGGCTCTATATTATGTGGTGGTAGCTTAAAGTTAAGTGGGGGAGCCCACAGTCTACGATTGGATTGCGTGGAAGTCTGCTTGTGCAATTTTTGGTTATCAGTGTATTAGTGTATTATTTATATCTAAGAGGAAGGAAATGTCAGGAGTAAGTCGAACAAAGAACTCAATGAATGTGTGCTATACTTCGCCTTATCGTTTGGGGTGCAGGATTTGGGAAGACTCTGAGTTTATGCTTCTTAGGGATGTAATGTACAAGGAAAAGAATTCAGCTGGTTGTTTCTTTAAGAGTATGTTCATGTGCTAGCAGAGCGTTGAAGTTTGGTGATATTCGGGATCAGGTCAGAGTGGGTGACTCTCAACAACGTTTCTAGCGGGTTCAAGAATTAAAGTGCAGTGCCTAAGGATTTTGGATCCGTTGTATGGTTAAGGATCAAACCTTCACAGTGGATTGCGAACGTGATATGGAATGTTCTATGTTATCATCGGGTAAGCAGTGCAGTATTGGAGGAAAGGAAGAAATAGCATCGGATTCGCAGAAGGTCTTACAAAATGGGTGTACCAGTTAGAGATGCTATTGTGCGCCTGAAAAGGGTATGAGATGATTCATGGGTATTAAGACAATGTGGTCTCGCGATTCGGGTCACTCGGGATGAGAGCAAATTGAGTTCGTTATGTTGTGAATGGAGCTATTATTATTTCTAAGACAGGTCAAGAGTACATTGAAAGAAGTTGGGTCGGTTAGTAATGGTTGAATCGGCATAGTTGTGGCAATGATCAGTTCCTTCGGTGTGTCAAGTTATACATGTGGGTTATGGTTGTACGTGCGGGCTTAATAGCCACCATAACTTGATTGATTTGGGAAGTATTGGGTTCGAATGGTCTTGTTATGTAAATGGACTCCGGAAGAGTCATGGCGGTTTAGGTCACGACTTGGGATTTGTATTTTCTGCGGTTTGGGGAATCCAGTTACGTGTTGCATTGGTCCTTCTGAAATGAGCTGAGTGAAAGGATTCTAGCCAATGAAGTATTTATTCTACTGGTAATTCAGGGGTTATGATGAATTTGAGTATTCTCGCGTAGCGACATGATAGGTGCAGTAAGCGTCATGGGAATTTGAAAGTTGAGAACCGAGGTTGCGGTTCGATTTTGATAAGAATGTCACGAGCTCGGATGAGCCGGTAAGAATTAGATGTTCAGAGTAAGCTGACATTATCCTAGTGTTGCCTGGGAATGGGGTTCTGTGGAAGGAGCATTGTGTATTGATTTGCGGATTCTTGATCTTCTTTACAGAATTAGTACAGTTGGTAGTATGGATGTGCGGACTTGGCTACCTTACGGGAAAATTGTATGAGTGTGACAAGCAAGTCACTTGATTGTTAAAGATCTAAACCAAGTACGAAGATTCTTGGTACTATAATTAATGTGAGAGTTTATGCTTGGAAGGCGCTCTATTCCTTTGGTTGTGAACTGTGGGGGTTGTGCCAGATTAAGAGGTCTTTATTATTCGCACATGTGTTGAGTTTTCGTGTAGCTTGTTGTGTCATATGAGCAGGATAGCTCACGAGATGCAGGTCATTTATCGCACCTTAGTCGTGCTTGGGTTTTGTGGCGCATCCATCTCCCCAGAGTTTTATTTTTGCACTTGGCGTGCTTGTAGCCGATATTTGGTATATCGTAGGTAGAAGAATTATGGCTTGATGGGTATGTCCTTATTTATTATTATAAGTGGATCGGGTGGCATGCCGCCATGGGTACGTTATTTGGATCTGGTTGCACGCCGCAACGGTATCATGTTTGGATCGGGTTGCATGCCGCAACAGTGTTATGTTGAGTACGGTTCCCTATATCTATCCCTACGTATCTTGCTTCTCATTCTCTGAGAAGGGTTCATAATATCTGTCCGACCATTTTATTCGTTACGCGGGCTGGGTAATTCTTTTTCAGAGTTCGTTCCTCCTTATGTGTCATATTTGAGTTGTAGCTTGCCGGCGCATTGATAGTATCATATGAGATTTGAGTCAGTGCTTGAGGTGGCTTATTGCCTAAACAACTTGTACTGGGTGAGGTGAGATTATTGGACCTGAAATTTGTGCAATCAGATTTATATAAGGTAAATTAAAGGGAAAATATCGTTATTCAGTTTAGAATGAGGTAATGGTTCTGGTCAGGAGGAGAGACTCCATGAATTATTGATTCAGCAGGCGGTTATGAGTTTCTACATGTCTATCTCGTCGTGGAAGTATTGCGAGAGTTGGAACAGGATTTATATACGTCATGAGATGTATTGCGGGAATCGGATTTGTGAAATTATAGCTATTGTGGTAGGAGGATATTATTATAGGTATGCAAATTATGCGGGGCATGGTGTGAATTCAGTAAAAGGGGTACGATCATGTTTTGGTACGGTATGTGGTGATTGGTACGGCGTTCATATGTTAGAATCAGGTATTGTAGAGAAATTCGGAGGTTGGAATTTGGTTCTAAGGCCTATTGACTAAATAAAAGGGAGGACCTTCAGTCTGGCTCGTGCTAATGTGCCCAACTAGGTTGTGGTGGCACGGGTAGGTGCATAGGGTGTTGCACAGTGATTTTGGACAACTCTGGAGTAGTTCTTAGCACGTTCGAGGACGAACGTATGTTTAAGTGAGGAAGAATGTAACGACCCGACCGGTCATTTTGAGCTCTAGCGCATCATCCGGCGGTTTCAGGCCTCGAGTAGCTTCGCTTCAAGTATTATGACTTATACGTGTAGACGGAATTGAATTTCGGGAAGTTCGGGATTTATTTGGAAAGAAAATTCTAATTTCGGAAGCTTCAAGTTGGAAGAATTGGCTAAGATTTGACATTTGAGTAAAAGACCTTAGAATCGGGATTTGAAGGTCCAATAGGTTCGTATGATGATTTCGGACTTGGGCGTATATTCGGGTTGAGTATCGGATCACCCGGGAGCATTTCGGCGCTTATTATGGAAGGTTGGCATTTTAAAGGTTTAAGAATTTCATACATTTGGTTTGAAGTAGATTTTGATGTTATCGACGTCTGTTTGAGGTTCCGGGCGTTAAAATAGCTTTGTTATGTCATTCGTGACTCGTGTGAGAAATTTGAAGTCATTGCGGTTTGACTTGATGCGTTTCGGCACAAGATGTAGAATTTGGAAATTTGAAAACTTATAAGTTCGATTCGAGGCGCGATTCATGATTTTGATGTTGTTTGACGTGATTTAAGGCTTCGACTAAGTTCGTATCGTATTTTGGCATGTGATGGTATATTTGGTTAAGGTCCCGAGGTCCTCGGGTGGATTCTGGATGGTTAACGGATTGAATTTGACCTTATGAAATTGATGGTGGCAGAACATCTGGTGTAACCGCACCTGCGAGGTTTTAGACGCAGGTGCAGAGCCGCAGAAGAGGCCAAGAGGGTCGCAGAAGCAATTCTGGGCGAGCAGGGCAGTGGCGCAGGGGAGAGACCATTTCCGCATCTGCGATGACGCAGATGCGGCATCCTTGAGCAAAGAAGCGGAATGGCTGGGGAAGGCTGGGAACGCAGATGCGGTCGAGTTCCGCAGAAGTAGAACAACACCTGCACATGAGAAGCCGTAGAAGCAAAGGCACAGAAGCGCTGAAAGGGCCGCAGATGTGGAGGTTGAGGGACATGAGGGGAACCACATAAGTGGACTCGAAACCGCAGAAGCGGCTAAGGTTTCGTAGATGCGTTATGTCGCTAGGCAGTGAGGTTTTATAAAAACGGGATTTGGCCCATTTTCTTCCATTTTCACTTGGTTGGGGCGATTTTGGAGAGCTTCAAGGGGATATTTTCATCAAGCAACACAAGTTTTGGATCGACGGGCATCGATTTGAGGTGTTAGAGAGGCTTTGGAGCCGACTATGGAACTTCAGAGCGAGGTAAGCCTCCTGTCTAACTCTGTGAGAGGGGAAACTACCCCTAGGTGATGTATTTGTTATGTGCTACTTGTTGCGGTGGCTACGTACGCACAAGGTGACGAGAGTCCGTGTGTAGTTAGATTCATGTTGTGTCCGAGTAGACTTAGGTTCCCGCCATGCTATAACTGTACTATTTGAGTTGTCTCTTGCCTATTAATTTCCTTTATTTTACGTTGCGACTTGAGACTACACTAGTGCAGAGTGATAGATTTGCTATTGTAGAGATTCGATGGGTTTCATGATTAGCCGTAAAATACTTGTACTCCTCTTATGAATTTCTCCCGCGTTATGCGTTCTCATCGAAATGTCTTCCTTTAAAAATTTATAACTCACACGTCTATTCGTGAGTAGGGTCAAGGACCCGTCAAAGCTTCTTATTCTAATGGGATCGGGTCGTTCGCCTCGGCAGGATAGATACATCTATGATCCATGCCGTTTGACCCTCGGCAGTGCGCACACTATGATGGATTGGGTTGTACGCCTCGGTAGGATTATGTACCACACTCTCATGGGAGCAGGCCGTTCGCCTCGACAATAAAATAGATGTATCTATGGTTTAGCAATCTTATGATGGATCGGGCCATACGCCTCGGTATTTCTATAAAATACTCTTACGAAATCGTGCGTAATAATTGGCAATAAGCCAACATATCAGTGAGCTTTTCCTGATTGAAATGTGACGACCTACCTGGTAAGGTCCATTATATATATACTCCGATTAAGGAGGTATCTACTAGCTGAGAGTTGATTTATTGCTGAGAGGAGGATTGTACAACGTATTATACTTGTTATTTCGCTTATTTACCCTGACTCACACTTGTTTACTTCTACTGTATCTGTCTTATTGGACCGCTAGTAAGTGTTGATATCGATCCCTCGTTACTACTTCTCTGGGGTTAGGCTAGATACTTACTGGGTACGCGTTGATTTACGTACTCATGCTATACTTGCTGAACTTTTTGTGCAGGTACATATATGTTTGGTGGTCTTTTGGGCACAGAGGCGCGTCCATTGCGGTGATTTTACCGTGAGCTGCATTCCATGTTACGATCCGCAGCCTGCAGAGTCTCCCTCAGAGTTATTTATTTTCTCCTTTCTAATTTGTATTCCAGACATATGTTGTATTTTATTTTATTTCCTAGTTGATGCTCATGTACTTGTGACATCGGGTTTTAGGGGTTCCTACGGGTTGTTCATTATTGTAGTTCGTGTAAATATTATTATTTATCCTGTAAATTCTATTTCAGATTATTTAATTAATAAAAAATTATGATTTCAAAATTCTAAAATGAGTAATAAAGTGATCAATCACTGTTGGCTTGCCTGACGGCGGTGTTAGGCTCCATCACGACCTTTAGTGGATTTTGGGTCGTGATATATCACTTAAGCACACACGGTAAAAACCTATTCGCACTAGATGTGTACATCAAGCTATATTAACTTATCATTGTTAAGTGATTTAATGAGGTCAAAATATGCAATAATTAATTATGATTTAGTGAAAAAAAATATGTCATGCATTTATTAATCTAGTGCAAACATCTGATACAATTAAGTTTTTACCTGCCACAAGCCCTAACTCCGTTTTCCGGCATTCTCAACCAATGAAGTAATCGAGCTTGCCCAACGTTGCTGAAATAAGAGTCACAAGTTATGCATCTCGGTAAGTATTTTCTGTGCCCTTCCTTATCTTCCCTACATTTTCCCACGTTATTTCACGAACAAATTCAGTACTTAATTTATAGAGATATGCAGTTTCATCTAAAAAAAATTGAGATGTGCACATAACGTGCACATTTAAAAAAAAAAAGTTGCACGAAAATTGCACGAATTTTATAATATTTGAAAAAAAAGTGCACGAAATTAAAATTGCACGAATGATCATTACATTGTTTTTAACTACTTAATTGATTCTTGAGTTTTTGACTTTGTAAATTTATAAACACAAGCCATCATGATTAATTTAACAAAAACTATTAGAGGTAACAAGTATAATCATTATGATGACAATATGGATATGTCATGTTTATAGCCATCCATTTAAATATACACTTATGGTGGAATTATATGATTACAAGGAAGAAACCGTACATATTTAATCTTTTCAAGCTCACCTAAACAGCTATGACACATACCATCTGTGAAGTTTATGCCCTCTTGTACTGAATATTGTACACGAGGGAACAAACTAGTGACTCGTCTAGTAGGTTTCAGAGTGGCATGGCGACTAATCCAATACCAAGCCGCCTTAAAAAGTAAAAAGATAATAATAGCAATAAAGATAATATTAAAAATTACGAGGGCTGCCTCCCCGGGATATAAGCTTGAATTTGCTCCAATAACATTAAACCATTTTTCTCTTTTTGCGTTGACACGACCAATTAAGAAAATACTGCTAAAATCTGTCTTAGACAAAGGCAAGCAAAAGAAAATAAATATTAAAATAAAATTGAATTAGTTACCAGTAGAAGATATACAACAAAACAACATGACTCATTCTAGTTCTAGTTATAAGCTTGGATCAGGTGACTAAGAATGTAAAAATCTCTTTTATAATTCTCTGAGTTTCTCTTGGGAATCATGGCTCACGAAACTATTTTTGGTTTTTCTAAGTTTATTGTTAACATTAAGGATAATTTGCAGCATTTTTATTTATTGACTATATTACTCAAAAAGATCTATATATTCGTAATGAATTCATCGCGGAGATTCAGTTTCTGTAGCTCCAGAGATCTGGTTAGCTAGCATTCTAATATTTTTTATTTTTTAAGGTAGTACGAAAATATGCTGCTAAAAGATCTAAAACCATTAGACAAAGAATGGTTGGCTTATTTCCTCATATGCAGTACTTCTGTCACGACCCAAAACCAGTGGCAGATCCAGGATGTTAAAGTTATGGGTGCTTGCCGATAAAGACTCCCAAAAAAAAAAAATGAATTTACTTATGTGTGCTAACTCAATATTTATCTAAATATTTGTACTATTGCCTATGTAATTTACTAAATATGACCAAATTAACTGGGTGCTTAAGCACCCACAAGTGCCCATGCGCATCCGTCACTGCCCAAAACCCACTATAGGTCGCGATGGCGCGCAACGCCGTTGTTAGGCAAACCAACGTTGAACTAACAACTTAATTATTCATTTTATTATTTTTGAAATCATAATTGTAATTAAGTAAGGAGGTTTACACCTCTAAAATCACGGGTACGTACATAACTAGTAATCTGAAAAAAGAAATGAAAGGTGATAATAATATACAAACCCGTAGTCATCAACTAGAATATCCCAAAATCCGGTGTCACAAGTGCACGGGCATTTACTAAGGAGTACAATAATAATACATCATCTGTCTGGAATGTAAATAAGACAGGATAAAGTAAGTAATACAATGGAGACTCTGTGGGCTGCGATACATAGCCTGAAATTTGCAACTCACCATAAAGTTCCCTCAGCAGTTGCGCCTATGCGCCAAGGTGACCACCAAATAAACCTGTCAGATCCTGCACATTTAGTGCAGAAGTGTACCATGAGTACGTAAATCAACGCGTACCCAGTAAGTATCTAGCATAACCCCGGTGAAGTAGTGACGAGGGGTCGACATCAACACTTATTAGAGGTCCAATAAAGTAATATAATAAATCATAAACAAATATGAAGCACACAATAATAATAGGGTAAATATGTAAGTTATATAATCTTCCGAAAATTTCTTTTAAAGGTATGAATTTCTCGGTCTTGTATTCTACCTCAACAACTCAGATGTATTAAGTACCAGTATCAAACGGATAAGAAATACTATATAAAATGTCAGGCATCAGTGGAAGGATAATCTCGTGAATATTCGGACTGCCAGCGAAATAATGAACGATTATGACGACGTCTCGTTCGGCCCGATCCAGAGTAATGTGTACATTGTCGAGGATCGAACGGCACGAACCATAGATGCATCTATTATACTGGCGAGGCGTTCGGCCCGCTCCACAAGAAAGGAAGAAAATTATCGAATTATGAGACACATGCTTACAATACAGTACATGAGCACAAAGTGAATATATAACATTTACCGTTTCTCAAATAACTTGCCAACAACTCAAGGTGATAAGGCTCGGCCTAATATATACATATATTCCTAAATCAATTTCAATTATAAATTCAATTAATTAAGCCAGCAGAATGAGTTCAAATAATTCAAATATTACATGATAAAATCCTAAGTCTACCCGGACATAAACATGCTTTAGCTACGTACGGACTCTCATCACCTCGTGCGTACGTAGCACCCACAACTAGTAGCACCTAACAATTACATCACCTAGGGGGTAGTGTCCCCCTCACAAGGTTTGGCATGAGACTTACCTCGCTCCGAAGTTCCATAACCGGCTCCAATGCCTCTCTAACACCTCAACTCAAAGCCAAACGTTCTGAAATTAGTCAAACAACGTGCAAATCAATCAAAATATACTCCAATGCGTATAATTTAACAATTTATAATAATTATCAACCCCGCTAGAAAAGTCAATAAAGTCAACCCTTGGGCCCATGTGATTTTTGAAGATAAACTTTACCCATAACATCATGAACTCAAATATATAATTTATCTCAATTTCACGTCCAATTTCGTGGTAAACATCCAAAAATACCATATTCCACATTTTTCTCTTAAAATCCCACAAGTTCCATAAATATTCATGTTTTAATCCATATATAAATCATGTATTTAACTCACAAGGTATAGAAATCACTTACCTAAAGTTTGATGATGAAAATGGCACTCCAAAATCGCCTCAAAGTTGGCTCCCATGGAAGGAATGAGGTGAAAATAAGACAAACTCCCGACATATAGCTTCTGCCCAGATATTTACCCTTCGCGATCACGGAAAATGCGTTGCGATCACGAAGCACAACTTTTCTCAGCTCAAAATTGCCCTTCGGTATAGTGGAAAACTAATCGCGATAGCGAAGAACAAGCTGCCCAACTCTTCGAGACAGCCTCTAGTATAATGGTTATTAAATTTTTTAAAAAACTGCACAATAATAAATGGTTTGACTTTCTGAAAACTAGACACCAAGGGCTACAACTTTCATTTTTTGATCATCTCCAAATTCCTTATAAATTGCAAGATATAAGCTTACAAAGTCAGTCCTATGCAACAAAACTTTCTTCTTCGCGAACGCTAATTTGTCTCCGCGAACGTGATTCACAGACCCCTTTCTCCCATTTTTCTCTTCGCGAACATGATCCAATGTCGGTGATTTCGATGCACACTGCTGTTGCCAAAACCCAGCAACTAAAATGGCCTAGAAATGGTCCAAAACTCACTCGAGCCCCTCGGGACCCCATCTGAACATACCAACAAGTCCCAAAACATGACACGAACCTACTCGAGGCCTCAGATCACACCAAACAACATCCAAACTACGAATCGACGATCAAAATCCTTCTTTTAACTTTCAAACATCCAAATTTCGACGAACGCGTCCGAATCATACTTAAACATTCCGGAATGACGCCAAACTTTACGTACAAGTTATAAATCATGATACGAACCTATTCCAAGGCTCGGAACCCCAAATGGACATCAATAATACCAAAATTCACTTCAAATTAAACTTTAAAAATTCTTAAACTTTTAAAATGCCAACTTTTCATAATATGCGCCGAAATGCTCCCGGACCACCCGATACTCAACCCGAATATACACCCAAGTCTGAAATTATTATACAAACCTATTGGAACCTTCAAATCCCGATTCCGAGTTCGTTTACTCAAAAGTCAAACCTCAGTTAATTCTTCCAACTTAAAGCTTCCGAAATTAGAATTTTTCATCCGAATCAACTCTGAACTTCCCGATATTCGATTCCGACTACACGTACAAGTCATAAAACATGAAGTGAAGTTACTCAAGACCTCAAACCGCCGAACGACGCGCTAGATCTCAAAACGACCGGTCGGGTTAGATAATGTGTGTCATATTTGTCTGACTTTGAAAAATGGAGTCTGTATGTAGCTTCTGTATATCACCATGACTGCATATGGCTAGAGACATAACATCTCTGACGATTACAACCATGTCGTGGCTCAACAATTTATTTTTTGTTAAAATTAGTCTTGTTGTAGTTGTTATAACATTCTAGTAAATGACCATGGTTTATAGAGTTGAAAAGTTGAAAATTAAAAAAATATACTAGAATTTTCTATAATATAGAAGAGTAAATTCGTTGAGAAATCATCATAGACTCTCAGTCGCACTTGTGTGTATATATACTTCTGTATTGCAACTTGCCTGGTTCAGATTATCAATTCATTTAGAATTCTTGAATTTCTCTTCTTCTTTTACGTGCGTTCAGTTGGTGTTAATCGATTCTACATTGAAAGAAAAGAAAATAAATATTCATCGATCAAATCATGATTTACTCCATATTTGATATTGATCTTTTGATAACTGATTAATTGGGTAACCCTTTAGCTCTTCCACTGAAATACTTTGAAGGTTGCTCCAAGTAATCCTTTCTTTCTTAAAGAAAAATAATTTTAAGACAGCCTTATAGGAGACATTGGATGTATCTAATTAACTAGCTTTCAAAAAACGGAGTAAAAATCTATTTTCATTTTAAAAAAAATAAATTACTAGTAGATGTTAAAATTGACAACCTAAACTTCCAATGATGTCACATCTACAAAACAAAAATTACAGTTGCAACATATTTTATTTGTATGATAAATTAGTTTATCTAATAAAGCCAAAACTATTTCCTAGTTGTAGAAGTTCGACATTGTTAATTTTCTTGTGCATTAATTTCTTGGTATTTTTACCCCACTATGTTCCATGATTTGGATTTACATGACCACCACTATAATAAATATCATGTTGTTGGGCCGGCAAATCGTTCTATAAATAGCAAAGCAATTATATCATCTCTTCACCACACAAAAAAGGAAAACACCAAATTAACAAAATTCTCAAACAGTTTGATATGAAACTAATTAGTGCAACAATGAGCAAGGGGATTAATTACCTAATTCTAGCTCATTTTGTTGCTTTCTTGATCCTTATTTCCATGGCATATAGTAACACATTAATTGTTGAAGCTCAAAGGCACGGGAAATCGCCAGGTGGAAAAGAAGGGAAATTTTCACCTACAACAACAACAACCACCCAGTAAAATCCCACTAATGGGGTCTGGGGAGGGTAGTGTGTACACAGACCTTAACCCTATCCCGAAAGAGTAGAGAGGTTATTTCCGAAAGACCATCGGCTTAAGAAAACAAAAGGACAAAAGGAGACAATATTAGTATCACCACAACAATCATAGGAAAATTAAGAACACCATGAAATCTAGAAGAAAGTTGCAAAGCAAAAACGATAGCTATTAAATAGGTCCTGCACTGAAAAGCGAAATAGTAAGACACAATATTGCCACTAGCTATCTTAGACAAAGAACCTACCTAGCTAGTCCCACAATGGTACGAAGTAAGGCAAGACTAAACTACCTCCTAACCTACAACCCTAATACTCGACCTCCATATCTTACTATTGTGGCTTTATCGACTGGATGGTACAGTAAAGGGAAAAGATGTTTTGAAAAGATAACAATTTATGCAAATGGGAAGAGTACAAAAGCTATGGTTGTAGATGAATGTGACACAAGTAGAGGGTGTAGAAATAATATTGTGGATGCTTCTGAAGCAGTGTGGAAAGCTTTGGGTGTTCCTAAGAAAGATTGGGGTTGGCTTGAAATCTTCTGGTCTGATTAATCAATTTGATCTTTAATTTCTGTGGTATATATATATATTGCAAAGAAACAGTGTTCCTTATTCTTGGCTTTCATTTCAATACTGATAGCAAGGCATGCTATGTTATATCACAATAAAAAGGATTTTACTGACAGTGTAATGAACTTTTACGTTATCAATATATTCAATAATAATACTTGTTCTTGTTCTTGCTACTCTTTTGGAGGTGAATGCAGCTGTTTGAACTAAATTTAACATTACTAATGTGCTTATACTGGTTTCTTTGAGCCAATTGTCCGATTTGTTCTGTTTCAAGATTTTTCAAATGTATATATACTAATAAAGTGGCAAAAAAAGAGTTGCATTATTTGCGAGAGAACAGTAATAACCAGAGTAATTCATAAGGCAGACTGATGAAAACTCAATAATATTGGTCCGAGACAGAAAAACAAAAAGATACAATATCACTTGTTTCTAGGTAAAATGCATATGTACCTCTAACATATAGTCGGATTTTCAACTAAACATTTAAATTTTGCGGGGGTCCTATTACCCCATTGAACTATTTTAAAGTGGAATAAATATTCCCTTGAGAGATGGCGTGGCACAAAAGAAGTTTACTTTCGTAGAGGTGTATGAGAGCTTAAAACTGCCTTAAAAATTTATTACTGTCTATGTGTGTTATTTTACCATTGTATATTTACAATTAGTTATATTTTATTAATAACAATCTCTAATCCATTTAATTTTTTCAGTTGCCGTAAGGATTCCCACAAGAACTCCGGCGAACTCCTCGCCAGAAAAATGGTGTCCAACTCACCATTTTCATCTTCCTCCACTTTTATTTTTACCCGTATATCCTCCTTTTGCAGCAAAAATAAAGACCCAATAAAAACTACTAACTTTAAATTAAAATATGAAACCACTGACAACAGTTTTGTCTCTGGCGACGATAGTGATTCTAATTTTTTTATTTTTGTACTATCCTCTAGTAAGTTCTCGAGGATTAAAGATCTGCCTTTCTTTTATACGTGAGCATATATGAAGCATATTGAAATAATAGGGTAAATCTGTAAGTTACATAGTCCTCTAATATTTTCTTTAAGGTATGAATTTCTAAATCTTGTATTCTATCATAACAACTCAGAAAATGTCAAGTGCCATTATCAAATAAATAAGGAATACCATATAAATGCTGGGCATCAGTGGAAGATTTGCTCGTGGATATTCGGACTACTAACGATATAACGCACGATTCTGCTGAGGTCATTCGGCCCGATCCAGAATAATATGTACACTGTCGAAGGTCGAGCGGCACGAACCATAGATGCATCTATACTGCCGAGGCGTTCAGCTCGCTCCACAAGAAAGGAGGACACTATACGAACCTCCGAAATGAGAAGCTATCACAAGGCTAACACGTAAGGATGTACAATTTCTATTAACGGTCGAGTAACTCGCACAAAAATTCAAGTACGTGAAATTTCAATCTTTTACTATTTCCTCTAACAATTTCCAATATGATTCAGGTACTTTAATTAACGAAGGATGCAAACATTACAAGTAATTCATGAGTTGGGTCCTAAACTACCCAGACATAAGCATAATTAGTAGCTACACACGGACTCTTGTCACCTCGTGCATACGTAACCCCCCATAATTAGAAGCAGATATTAGTTTAATTCACATATGGGGTAAATTCCCTCTTACAAGGTTAGACGAGACTTACCTCGCTCCGAAGTTCGATAGTCGGCTCCAACGCTACTCTAACACCTCAAACCGATGCTCGTCTATCCAAAACTATGCAACAATGTGCAAATCAATCAATATGTGTTCTAATACACATAACTGATTATTTTAAACAACTTTCCAACTCCGCTCGAAAAGTCGATAAAATTCACCTTCGGGCACACATGCCCGGATTCCGAAATTATTTTGAAGATAAACTTTACCCACAACACCACGAACTCAATTATATCATTCATTCCAAATTCCATGTCCAATTTTGTGGTCAAAATCTAAAAATACCAATTTCTAGGTTTTTCTTTAAAATCCAAAATTTCTACTAATTTCCATATTTAAATCCATATATAAACCAAGTATTTAACTTGCAATAGGTGGTAATCACTTACCTTGCATTAGATGGTGAAAATACACCCTTGAAGAGCTCCAAAAATCGCCCAAGCCGTGTTGAAAATGGGTGAAATGAACCCAAATCCCGTTTTTTAAAACATTTTGCCCAGCACAGCAGCCTTCTTCTTCGCGAACGCGACACTGCCCTCGCATTCGCGAAGCACAACCAGCTTCAGCTTCAAATCTTCCTTTGCGAACGCGAAGCCTTTCCAGGCCTGACCATCGCGAACGCAGCACCACTCTCGCGAACGCGTAGGTCAACACTTTCCAAGTCCAGTTTACTTTACGCGAACGCGAGACAGGGCTCGCGAATGAGAAGCTCAACTGCCCCGGCCTTCGCGAACGCGACTCCCCTATCGTGAATGCGTAGAGAAAAATGGCCCAGTCCAAACTCCTTCTTCGCGAATGCGATACTCCTCTTCGCGTTCATGAAGGACAAAACCAGCACCAGCAACAGCATAACAACCAAACTTGGTCCAAAACCACCCTAAATCACACCCGAGGCTCCCGGGACCCCCGTCAAAGTGCACCAACCAATCCCAAAACACGAAGTGAACCTTCTCGAGGCCTCAAATAATATCAAACAACATAAAAACCACGAATCACACCCCAGTTAAAGCTTTATGAATTTTAAAACTTCAAACTTCTACATTTGACACCGGAACCTATCAAATCAAATCCGATTGACCTCAAATTTTGCACACAAGTTATAATTCACATTATGGACCTACTCTCACTTCCAAAATTTTAATCCGACCTCGATATCAAAAAGTTCACTCCCGGTCAAACTTCTCAAAAATCGTCGAATTTCCAACTTTCGCAAAATGACCCCGAAATGACCTACAGACCTCCAAATCCACATCCGGATGCGCCCCTAAGACCAAAATCACCATACGGAGCTATTCACATGCTCGGAATCTCAAACGGATATCGATAACATCAAAATCCACTTCAACCCAAACTTAGGAAATTATTAAACCTTCAAAATGCCAACCTTCCGTAATAGGCGCCGAAATACTTCCGGGCCACCCGATACTCGACCCGAACATACACACAAGTCCGAAATTATCGTACGAACCTATTGGAACCTTAAATACCTGATTCCGAGGTCGTTTGCTAGAAATCCAAACCTTAGTTAATTGTTCCAACTTAAAGCTTCCGAATTTAGAATTTCTTACCCAAATCAACTCCAAACCTCCCAAAATTCGATTCCGACCACACGTACAAGTCATAATACCTGAAATAAAGCTACTCCAGGGCTCAAACCCCCGAACGACACGCTAGAACTCAAAATGACCGGTCGGGTTGTTACACACCTTGCCGGTAATATTTGAAATGGCTTTTAAATTTATTTATTACTCGGTGTCCATATTCATTTTGGGACCTAACTAATTCAAATTGACACCAAAAAATTTCACTTTGGAAGATAAAACGCTTTCTACCAATTATAGAGCTTTTAAAGCGACACAAAATTTGTACCTTTATTTTAGAAACTCAAATAAAAGGACTGATGTTTTAACTTCAATACCACACAATAAGAGGGGGGGGGGGTGATTTGTATAGTGTCCAATGTTTTGCGTGCACAGATAATAGGAGGACCTGGTTCTTCTATGTATTCCTTATCCTACTGATGCGGAATAATAAATGTACAAATTAAAGAACACAAGTATTTTATGTGAAAAACACCTGACTCAAAAGGTGAAAAAACCATGACTTACTTTCCAGTAGGATTTTCTCAAACTCTCCACTAAATCACTGAGCCAAAAACTGCATTTACACAATACTTTTGTAAACCTAGGATTAACTCTAATCCCCTTGTGGCAACCAGCCTCTAACTACTGCGACAACATCAAGTAAATTCTAACTTGAATACTCTGAGTACCTATTACAATTGCCTCTAGATAAAGCTGAAAGGTACAATATGAAAACACCTACTACAATTGAACTAGAATAAAAGACAGACACTTGGAACTGGTTTTTCTATCTGGTTCATGTAGCTTCAGGTTCGCACACTTGAATCACACACGAACTGTTTGCAAAAATGCCTTGCTATTTTGCTCTCAATTCACGTTCAACTTCTGCTTTTGTGCGTCACATGTAGAATGAGAACATCCTGCGATTTATAGAGTTAGTAGAGTAGAAATAACTAGAGTTCTAATGTTACTCTTCCTTGGTGGAAGAGTTCTAGTTGATCTCAACCTCTAACTCCTCCCTTACCTTGGATAGTGTTCTCTTTGATTAAGGAGTCCTTCTCCTTATCAATTATGCAATCCTTTTCGATCAGGAGATATCTATTATTATGCCAGGTTTCGTTTATCTCCTGCATGTGCATCACGCGTGCTTTGAATCTGCCCGTGTCTATGCCTACCAGTGATGGACTTGGTTCATCCCTAAGTTCCTTTGTCAATCTTCAAAACTATTCTTTACTTGGGCCAACAAATTCTCACTTTTTGATGATGACAAATTCTGTGCGTCCATAAGCTTAGGCCCTGTTTCAACTTAGCTCAACATCAACACAATGTTAGAAATATTTTTCCTTTTTATCACTTATCATCAAGGACCAAGTTCATTAGGTTATAAACATCACTGTTCAAAGTGTAAAGCACAACCTTTTTCCCCCTTTTGGCATCATCAAAAATTTGCATAAAAATGTGAGATAACCAGATTTTAAAACTTACTCATGGTCACTAGGGCTACTTCAAATGCAATCATGGATTAATCATCATAGATCAAGCTAAGAATTTTAACCATTAAAGAAATATAAACAAACAGTTAGAGCAAAAACAGTAAATTTCATTGATGATTGATATGATTCTTCCACAAAGCATAAAAAGAAATAATAATACTGAAAACATGAGCAAACAAAAAATATCCCAAACTGGGTCACTGAAAGGTCTACACTGGGCTGGAAGTTTAAGGCTTGGAAGAACTGGGGGCTTGGTTTTCTTTTTTTTTTGCCTTGGAGAAGTTTCAGCATGTCTTGAAGAATTCCATCATTCTTTTCCTTTTCCCTTGCTAGTTCAGTTCTGAGAGCATCTCTCTTAGACTCTACCTCAGCCAACCTTTTCTTCAGCCTCTCAATCTCAGCATCCTTAGCCCCACTTTCTTGCACCAAGGCTCGCACCTTGCTATTCACCGGTACCTTCTTAGATGAACCAGGTTCTTTAGGAGTGACATGGACTTCATAGTCACAAGCAGGCAGCATATTATCCCCAAAATGATCCTTGCTTGTACCAACCTCCCTTTCTTCTTTGGATTATAACTTTCAGTCACTCTCTTCAGTAGGTCTGCGAGGGTTTCCTGTTCAGATGAAACAAGTTCATCTATATTTTTCCCAAGTTGAACCAGCTCTTCAGCGACTTCGCCAGACCCTCTTCCCCCTGTTTTCTTTACACTCTCCTCTACTCCAGCAAATTTTTCTCCCCAAAGAACCATTGCAGATGTGTCTTTGGTTAAACTCACAGGAGTGGGTGAAGAATCAACCATTCATTTACCCTTTCCCCTCACAGCACTTCGAACACCCTTGCTCTTTTTTTTTCTTTTTCATTTTTACCACCAATTCCTCCAGACTCTGCAGCTTCAGCACCTGCTTTAGACCCTACTAGTACAAACCTATTCTCCAAATTTGTTCTCTCCCCGCAATAACCTTGCGAGCAAGCATCTTTACTATTTTCTTAGAAGTTGGGGTGGTGGAAGGGATGATAGTGGGTGTGGAAGTCTAATCAAACTGAATTTCAGTTTTAAAAAGACTTTGGAGTGTATCCCTAGAATCTAGGTACTTCAATTCGGTTGGGACTCTTTTGAACATAATTGGTTCACTTGTAATGGATAAGTCCAAAAGGAGTTTGGAATTAAGTAGGACTCTGCTCATGATCCAAATATTAGTATTTCAAATTATGCAGAGTGTAGAAAAAATATTGTGATATCTTGATGAACCAGGTTCTTCAGTGATGATTCTCTTGTGTAAGTCTAAATTTGCCAAAATAGAGAAAATATCATTAGAGATTAATGAGTCATTTTAACACATGGCACAGGAGTATACAATTGAAAGTATGAGTCTGAACAAAAATTAATCTAACTATATACACATTTTCATATTTTCTAACCAAAACCAACAATTTTATTTTATTTTTTGTTTTCTTAATTTTTTTTCAATTTCTTTTTTTTCGTTGTGAATTCTTAACTGATCCTTTTAGGTGATCTTAATCATCCCTAATTCTAACATGTTCCTTTCAAAGTGATCTTTACTTAGGGATTTTGTGAAGATGTCGGCTATTTACTTGTCAGTAGCACAAAATTCCACAGAGTTCAACCCTTTTTCATAGTTATCCCTCAAAAAGTGATGCCTAACATCTATGTGCTTTGTTTTCTTGTGATGAACCGGGTTCTTGGTCATAATAATTGAACTAGTGTTATCACAAAAAATAGGGATACAACCAACATCAATTTCAAAGTCCATTAATTGATGTTTGATCCACAACAATTGAGCACAACATGAAGCAACAACAACACACTCAGCTTAAGCAGTAGATAAGGCCACTGAATTTTGCTTTTTGGTGGCCCAAGACACAAGACATGAGCCAAGAAAGTGTGTCATACCTGAGGTGCTCTTTCTATCCACAGGAAAACCTGCATAATCAGCATCAACATATCCCACAAGATTTGAAATTACTACCTTTTGGATACCACAGACAAAGATTAGTGGTGCCTTTTAGATATCTCAAATTTCTCTTGACAGTTGTCAAGTGAGACTCCTTCGGATTTGTCGGATTCTTGCACAAAGGCCGACATTGAAAACAATGGCAGGTCTACTAGCAGTGAAATACAACAATGAGCCAATCATTCCCCTATACAACTTCTGATCGACAGATGAACCAGGTTCATCTATATCCAACTTTGTAGCTGTTGCAATAGGAGTGTCAATTTCTTTGGAATCTTCCATTTTAAACCTTTTAAGTAACTCTTTTACATACTTCTGCTGATGGATCATAGTTCCATTTGAATTTTGTTTAATTTGTAAGCCTAAAAAGAAATTAAGCTCACCAATCATGCTCATTTCAAATTCACTTCCAATTAGTTTAGCAAATTCTTTACTTAACTTATCAGTAGTTTCTCCAAAGATTAACATATATCTGAACTATCATGAGATCTTTACCTTTTTCTTTCAAGAACAAAGTATTGTCAATTTTGCCTCTCTTGTAGTCATGCTCAAGCAAAAACTTTGATAATCTTTTATACCATGCTCTTGGCTCCTGCTTGAGCCCATAAAGTGCTTTGTCAAGTTTGTACACATGATTAGGACTCTCCTTTCTTTCAAACCCTGGAGGTTGCTTGACAAACACTTCTTCCTTTAGATAGCCATTGAGAAAGGCACTCTTGACATCCATCTGATAGAGGGTGAATTCCATATAAGCAGCAAAGGCTATGAGGAGTCTTATTGCTTCCAACCTTGCAACTAGAGCAAAAGTTTCATCGTAGTACATGCCATCCTCCTTGTTATATCCTTGAACCACCAATCTTGCCTTGTTCCTTGTAAGAGTTCCATCTTCATCAAGTTTGTTTTTAAAGACCCATTTTGTGCTAATTTCTGATTTGTCTAAGGGTCTTGGTACCAGATGCCAAACTTGACTCCTTTCAAATTGATTAAGTTCATCTTGCATTGCATTTACCCAATCTGCATCCCGCAAAGCCTCAGCAACATTTTTAGGTTCAATAAGAGATAAGAAAGCATAGAAAACACAAAGATTCTTTAATGAAGATCTGGTTTTGATTCCAGAGGTTGGATCGGTAACTATATTCTCAATGAGATGAGAACTCTGATACTTGTAAGGTTTCACAACCAACTGTTTTCCCCTTGATGTTCCTTTAATGTTTTGTTGATGTGAAACAAGTTCATGGACAGGTTCCATTGCAGTTTGGGAATCATTTCCTCTTTGTTCTATTCCCTCTGTCAGGTTTCCCTGGGTAGAAGGACCTGTTCCATCACTTGTTCCTTCTTCCAATGCTGCTTTAGTCTGGGCTGTGGTTTCATTTAAGTTTCTTACCAGCCCAATTGCGTCATCATCATGTTCCTGTCTCTCATAAAGAATATTAGTTTCAACAAAAATCACATGTACACTTTCTTCAACACACATAGTTCTTTTGTTATAAACTTTATAAGCTTTACTATGTGAATAATATCCCAAGAATACTCCCTCATCACTTCTGGGATCAAACTTACCTAGGGAGTCCTTACCATTGTTGTGCACAAAGCACTTGCATCCAAATGCCCTAAGATGGGATATGTTTGGTTTTCTCCCTTTAAGTAACTCATAGGGAGTCTTCTCTACTAGAAGTCTTGTCATGCACCTATTTATGATATAGCATGCAGTATTTACAGCTTCTGCCCAGAAGCTATGGGGCAGCTTACTAGAAAGAAGCATAGTCCTAGCCATATCTTCAAGAGTCCTATTATTTCTTTCAACTACTCCATTTTGTTGTGGAGTTCTAGGGGCAGAAAAATTATGATCTATGCCATACATATCACAAAATTCAGCAAATTTAGCATTTTCAAATTCAGTACCATGATTAGACCTAATTGATGCAAGTTGATTTCCTAATTGTTTCTAAGTTTTTCTAACAAAGGAAGTGAACATGTCAAATGCTTCATCTTTAGATGTTAAAAATAGTGTCCAGGTAAACCTAGAATATTCATCAACAAGCACCATCACATATCTCTTACCACCTCTACTTAATGTTCTCATTGGACCATAGAGATCCATATGAACCAGTTCCATCGTTTTGCTGGTACTTACCACTTTCTTGCATTTAAAAGAGGATCTTACCTGCTTCCCCCTTGCACAAGCCTCACAAACTTTGTCTTCCTTGAACTTAATGTTAGGCAGTCCTATCACCAAGTCCTTGGAGACTAATTTGTTGAGTTGACTTAGACTTGCATGTCCAAGCCTCTTATGCCAAAGGAGGAGATCACTATCTAGCACACTTAAGCAAGTTATTTCATTCTCTGAGAGTGTGGACAGATCTATAATATATATATTATTCACTCTTTTACCGTGCAAAACAATCTTGTCAGTGATAAGATTTATCACAAAACATTTAGTAGAGGTGAATGCTACCAAGTTACCTCTATCACACAATTGTGACACACTGATTAGGCTATACTCTAAGCCGTCTATCAAGCAGACATTCTCAATGAAATGAGTGTCATCCTTACCTACCTTACCAACCCCGATGATTTCACCTTTCTTTCCATTTCCAAAGGAGACATTTCCTACTTTGAGGTCCTCAAGTGAAAGGAACTGGTCCTTGCTTCCTGTCATATGCTTTGAGCAGCCATTGTCCATGTACCATATTTGGCTGCTCCCCTACACTTGAACATACAAAAGAAAATCAAGGGTTAGTCTTAGGAACCAAAACTAGTTTGGGTCCCTTTCTATAGGCAAAAGGATGAATCAAATTCTTGTTAGCCCAACTTGGCAGCCCATTTTTCCCTTGAACAAACTTTTTATTCTTTTGACTAGCCTTTTCTTTTGCAGTGCATTCACTTTTATAGTGACCAATCTTACCACAGTGAGTACAAATCTTGTTCTCAGGAAGTGTAAGGTACTTGCTTTTGGGATTCCATTTAGGTGGAAGATTCCCAAAGCCAAGTCCTCTTCTATTTCTACTATGATATTCTTATAGCCATGAAAGTGCATCGGAGGACCTGTTCCATTTACAAGTTCTGTCTAGTTCATGCTTGACCTTGCCTAGATCCTCTATTAGAATTCTTACCTGCTCATCCTTCTTATACAACTTATCTTTTAGTTTACCTACATTTTCTTCTAGAGTGAGTTGTGTGCAATCAGCTGTCTTTTTACTTGTTCCTAATTTCAGTTTTAGGTTTTCAGATCTAAGTTCTAGGACATTTGATTCAAATGCATAAACCTGGTTTTTTAGTGTAGTATTTTCACCTACACTCTCACTAACTCTAAGTTGCAGGTTCTTACACTTTGCTTTTAAAATCACACATTCCTTAGACAGTTGTTTCTTTTCATTGTTTATATCCTCAGATTCATCAATGAAATCTAGAAGTAACTCAGATAGCCTTTCTTTAGACAAAGACTTAATCTTGTCTTTTAGATGGATTATACTTACTTCAGATTCCTCATCGGATTCTCCAATTGCCATAAGTGCTTGTTCATCTCCATCTTCATCATCTGAGTCCTCATCTGAGCTTTCTTCCCAAGCAAAAACCATATCTTTTGTTGATCCTTTGTTCTTCTTGAGATGAACTTGTTCCTTCTTTCTGTTTCTTCATTCAGCTCTTTCCTTCTTCCATTCAATTTCCCATTGAGGGTAGTTTTTGATGTGGTGATCAGTTTTCCCACACTTGTAGCAGCCTTCATTGGTCTATTTTTCAGTAACCCTTGGTTTGCCGTAGCCTCCATTTCTCGAAGAACCCTTTCCTCTCATTAGGTACTTCTTGAAGTCTTTTGTGATCATAGTCATTTCATCTTCCTATAGATCAGAACCTTCAGTGATTCTGAGTGCCATACTCTTTTCCTTCTTGGGTACACCCATCTTCATGGTTTGCCTTCTAAGTTCATAAGCAGTGAGATTTCCAATTAGCTCATCCAACCTAAGAGTGGCAATATTTTTTGATTCCTGAATAGCAGTGATTTTGCTCTCCCATGCGACAGGCAGAACCCTTGTCAAAATCTTCTCAACTTTGTCTTCTTCAAGAATAACCCTTCCAAGTGACTTAAGTTCATTTGTTAGTGTGGTGAACCTTGTATACATCTCTTCGATGGTTTCTCCTACCTTCATAGTAAAATTCTCATATTGAGAATATAGTAATGTTCCTCTGGACCTCTTCACATGAGGTGTTCCTTCATGAGCCACTTGCAAAGTATCCCAAATTTCCTTAGCAGTAGTACAACTTTGAATTCTGTTGTACTCTTCTGGACCGAATCCACAAACAATCCATTTCTTGGCTTAAGCATTCTTCTCCCATTTCCTCAATTCGTCAGCAGTGCAGTCAGCTCTTATTTTCGGCACCTCTTCTCCTTCGGCATTTATCTTCATGGTAGCCAATGGACCATCTGTGACAATGTCCCATAGCTCATGGGCTTCTCCTATGATGTGGTCTCTCATTCTGTTTTTCCACCAGGAGTAGTACTGGCCATTGAAGAGTGGTGGCCTAGCAGTGGATTGCCCTTCCCAGTTTCCATATGCTGCACTCATCTTGATCTTCTCCTAAGGTGTTAGCCTCTTCAAGGATAACCTGCTCTGATACCAATTGATGTTTTAACTTAAATACCACACAAGAGGGAGGGGGGGTGATTTGTGTGGTATCCAATGTTTTTTCGTGCACAAATTATAGAAGGACCGGGTTCTTCTATGTGTTCCTTATCCTACTATTGCAGAATAATAAATGCAGAAATTAAAGAATACAAGTATTTTACGTGGAAAACACCTGGCTCAAAAGGTGAAAAAACCACGACCTACTTCCCAGTAGGATTTTCCCAAACTCTCCACTAAATCACTGAACCAAAAACTGCATTTATAAAATACTTTTGTAAACCTAGGATTAACTCTAATCCTGTTGTGGAAACCAGCCTCTAACTGCTGCGATAACTTCAAGTTGACTCTAACTTGAATACTCTGAGTACCTATTACAATTGCCTCTAGATAAAGCAAAAAGGTACAATATGAAAACACCTACTACAATTGAACTAGAATAAAAGACAGACACTTGGAACTGGTTTTTCTATCTGGTTCATGTAGCTTCAGGTTTGCACACTTGAATCACACACGAACTGTTTGCAAAAATGCCTTGCTATTTTGCTCTCAATTCACGTTCAACTTCTGCTTTTGTGCGTCACATGTAGAATGAGAACATCCTACGATTTATAGAGTTAGTAGAGTAGAAAATAACTAGAGTTCTAATACTACTCTTCCTTAGTGGAAGAGTTCTAGTTAATCTCAACCTCTAACTCTTCTCGTATCTTGGATAGTGTTCTCTTTGATTAAGGAGTCCTTCTCCTTATTAATTATGCAACCCTTTTCTACCAGGAGATATCTATTATTATGCCAGATTTCGTTTATCCCCTGCTTGTGCATCTCACGTGCTCTGAATCTGCGCGTGTCTATGCCTACCAGTGATGGACCTGATTCATCCCTGAGTTCCTTTGTCAATCTTCAAAACTATTCTTTACTTGGGCCAACAAGGACAAAAAATTTAGATTTCGAATAGTTGTTCAAAAATAACGCGAGTGACACTATGAATGAGAGTCAGTTAAAAAGATTCTTCAAAACTAAACATTGTTGAATACACAGTGATTCAGGTTAAATCCATATTGTATAACATGTGTTTACAACGCTCAATCATAGTAAGTTAACAATGTCTCAAGTCAATTGCTAGTGCATGCTCTTAGGATCTATTTTCTCATTTTCTGCAACATATATTTTAGAAAATTCTATAGTTAAAATCTCCAAAAAGGTATATATAGTTAAAATGTGTTATTACCATGCTCTCTATTCAGACGATATGATTTGTGTAAAACTTTAGTGCAGCCGCAACCTTCAATTTGTGTATTCGTCACTTGAGTTATTCGTTTCTATATTGAAGAACGAATCTAATGTTTATTGATCAAATCATGATTCGCTGCATAATTTGATTTGAGTAATGATTAACTGGATAACCCTTAATTATGCTCTTCCATGGATTGATACATGTACCGAATACTCTTACGAAAAAGCTAATTTTTAGGTTTGAAATACTCCCTAGGTAACTTCAAATAATCATGTCTTTCTAGACAAATAAACCTTTAAGGGGAATTTGCAGTCATACCCTATATTTGTGCCACCTTTTAACCAGTACCCTATTTTTAAAAATTATTAATTTGGTACCAGTTGACAAAATGTCACGACCCAAAATTCTAACCTGTCGTGATGGCGCCTATCTCAGTACTAGGTAAGCCGACGACATCAATAACCCACGATTTCCTTTAAATTTTTTTTAAAAAAGGTAACGTTTAATACAGTACCAAAAATCTAGCAATTTCCGATACAACAGTCCCAAAACTTGGTGTCACTGAGTACATGAGCATCTAATATGAGTACAAGTCTGGAAAATATTCTCTATAATAGTGTGAGACCAAATACAGTAAACAAGGAGATAGAGAACGAGAGACAAGGTCTGCAGAACATGACAGCTACCTCAAAATATCCTGAAAATCAACTGCGCGAAATGATCAACACCCGCTATGTTCAGGAACAACTGGATCTGCACACGAAGTGTAGGGTGTAGTATCAGTACAACCAACTCAGCAAGTAACAATAATAACTAAGGATCTGAAGATAATGACGAGCTACATAGGCATAGTTCACTTTCAGTAGTTCCAGCAAAGAATAGACATGCTTCCAAATCCGACAGTTTAAGTCAAATCAATTTTATACAGTTCAATTTCAAGTAATCCGGATATAAATTCTTTCAAAGATTTTACAACAATGACATATAGCAACCAAGTGCAACAACAAATGCAAAGCAAGTACAACCTCTAAGGAAACAATCACTCAGCTCATCACAATAGCTCAACCACTCGGCTTTCAGCCCTCAGCACTCACACTCAATGGGTACCCGCGCTCACTGAGGGTGTGTACAGACTCTAGAGGGTCTCTACAGCCCAAGAGCCGTAATCTGCATGGACAACTCACGTGCTATAGTATCCTTACCTCACCGACAGGCCCTCGGCCTTAACTCAGTCCTCAACCTCTCAAGTCTCTCGGGCTCTCAAAAATCACAAAGATCATCCCAAACAAAGATAACATAGTATATCAACAACTATCCAGAAAGACTGAGGTATAATACGCAAGAAAAATCATGACAGAGTACAAGACAACAATTAGCAAATAATTCAACAAGTACGCAACCTCTACGGGTCTCAACAGTACTATAACATAGCCTAAGCATGATTTCTAACATGGTTTGTAGTCAAATTTCTTCAACACATAGAGATCATATAGCTAACAATAAATTATTTAACTTTACAGTTTTCCGGGACGGACCAAGTCACAATCCCCTCGGTGCACGCCCACACGCCTGTCACCTAGCATGTGAGCCACCTCCAAAATAATCACATGATACCAAAATCCGGGGTTTCATACCCTGAGGATCAGATTTATAATTGTTACTTACCTCAACTCGTGTAATTCTTTATCCCGCATATGCCCTTTCCACGAGAATTGGTCTCTGAAAGCCTCGTATCTAGCCACCATTAATTCGATTCAGTCAATACCAATTATTATAATTAATTCCATAAGGAGATACTAATTTTTCCAATAAAATACAAAATTAACTCAAAAATTGGAACCCAACAAAAGTTATAGAATATGAACGCTCCTCCAACCACGAGTCCAACCATATAAATTTCACCAAAATCCGACACCAACTCGACCCTCAAATCTTCAATTAAAGCCTATGAAGATTTTTACCATTTTCAACCCAATCCTTACCCATTTGAACTTAACAATATTTTCACAACCTTATTGGTATGTATACATAATACTCTTACACCCAAGAATCATACTATAAATCATCCATTTTTACTCCAAACTCGAAATTGAAGGAATGAGGAAAGAAATTCTTACCTCTTTGAAGCCCTAGCAAGATCCTTGTGAAATCTTCAAACCTTGAACAAGAATTGACGGATAAATGACTAAGTCTTCACTTTCTCTCTCTAAAATGCTCTCACCTCTCTCTAAAATATCAGATTTTGGCTAAAAAATGAGCTTCAAGGGCTATAAATCGAAGTTGGGTCAGGTAAAAAATTAGAAAGAATGGAAGCTCCGACGCAGTTATGCGATCGCATAACAGGTATGCGGTCCGCATACCCGCCGCATAATTTGGCCTCCAAAGCTGGGCATTACTGACCCGGTCTGCGGTCATTATGCAACCCGCATACTTGTTCTGCGGTTGCATAATGCACCGCAAAATAGATCCGCGGTCGCATAGTGCACCGTAGATTTTCCTCAAATCTTGCCTCTCCCCTGATCCACTTTGCGACCATTATGCGGTCCGCAGAGTGATTCTGTGACCGCATAGTGGTCGTAGAAATGACCTTTTTCCGACAAAATTTTCCTTTACACATCGGTGCATTGATCTACCTCGGCACCACCAAACCTTAATTTCCTTAGCAAAATTTCTCCGGGGTCATTACACATAAGTTAACATCCGGTCAACCTTTTCAACTTAAATTCTAAACCTTGGAACTAAGTGCTCCAAATCATTTCAAAACCTCACCGAACCCAAACCAATTACTCCGGCAAGCCAAATAACAACTGTAATTCACAATTTGAGCAGTAAATGGGGAAACAGAATTGCAATAATTAAAACGACTAGCCGGGTCGTTACATAAAATATCCGTAATAATATATCCATTATACCCCTGACAAAACATATAAAAGATGTATCACGCATAAAATCACTTTACGGTTCTCCGCCATCACTCCGTCCCTCCTCAGATCATAATCACGAAACCAAAAAGTTAAACCAGATTCAACTTCCAAATTTAAAATTACAAAATACATTGTAAGTATTGCAAATCATCTTCAGAATTCAAATTAGTTTTTGAAGTTTTAATTCAATCAACCCATATATTTTAATCACACTTGCATGAGTTATAGAATAAATTTGTTTCTGGATACTGTTAAATGCAGGACACAGGCATTCAACAGTTTTGTCATGAGGACAAACATGCTGAAGTTTTTGGTTTGTCTGCTAGAACATAAATTGCTAAACATTCACACCAAAACGCTGAAATCTTTGTCTTGCAGTATAAACAAGCCAAAATTTTTTAGTTCATTTGCTAATATTTTAGCACTAAAATATGCTGAAGTTTTGTCCTGGATTCAATAGTTTTGTCATGATCTTTTTCCGAAACTTCACCAGAAGATGCTGAAGTTGTTTAGTTCATTTGTAAAAACTTCAGGACAAACCTGCTGAAATTTTCCTCCTGTACTATGTAATTTTCTAGTGAATTTAACTAGCTGAGTTTTTACATAATTTGCTAAACTTTCATACCAAAACACTGAAGTCTTTGTTTTGCAGTATAAACAAGCTAAAGTTTTTAGTTCATTTGCTAATACTTCAGCACTAAATTATGCTGAAGTTTTGTCCCGGATTCAATAGTTTTGT
Source organism: Nicotiana tomentosiformis (assembly GCF_000390325.3). Taxonomy (NCBI): domain Eukaryota; kingdom Viridiplantae; phylum Streptophyta; class Magnoliopsida; order Solanales; family Solanaceae; genus Nicotiana; species Nicotiana tomentosiformis. Next base: position 134,553,350 of record NC_090819.1, read on the forward strand.
CATGATCTTTTTTCGAAACTTCAGTAGAAGATGCTGAAGTTGTTTAGTTCATTTATAAAAATTTCATGACAAACCTGCTGAAATTTTCCTCCTGTACTATGTAATTTTCTAGTGAATTTAACTAGCTGAGTTTTTACATAATTTGCTAAACTTTCATACCAAAACGCTGAAGTCTTTGTCTTGCAGTATAAACAAGCTGAAGTTTTTAGTTCATTTGCTAATACTTCAGTACTAAAATATGCTGAAGTTTTGTCCCGGATTCAATAGTTTTGTCATGAGCTTTTTCCGAAACATCAGCAGAAGATGCTGAAGTTGTTTAGTTCATTTGTAAAAACTTCAGGACAAACCTACTAAAGTTTTCCTCCTCCACTATGTAATTTTCTCCTGCATGCTGAAGTTAAATTTAGTTCATCCTTAAGTTTTGTCCTGCATTAAACAGCTTTTTCATGAGCTTTTTCTCGAAAACTTCAGTATAAACAAGCTGAAGTATTCTAGTACATTTGCTAAAACTTCAGGTTAAACGTGCTTAAGTTTTTTTCCTTCAGTATGTAATTTTCTAATGAATTTTTTATGAAATTCACACTAAAATTTTTTTGTTCAGTTTCCTAATACTTGACACTAAACATGCTTCTGCAGGATGAGTTCGATTTTCCTTGTTATTACTTTCAATGGGAGGTGGACTTTTGATTTCAAAAACTTGAATCATGATACTTCAGGATAAGATGACTATAAACAAAAAAAGAAGAAATTAAATCGTAAAAGTCTTACTAAAATAAAACCCAAAAAGTTAATGCAATGTACTTGTGATTAAACGTAATGTTATTGGGGAACAAACAGTTGAAAAATCAAGAAGAATCGAAAACCGTTTGATTTCAGAGATAAACAAATAAAAAAATGCGAACAATGGGAGAAGATAGACAGAGACAGTAGAATGGCGTATATTTGGAGAGAAAGTAGTCTTTTAATAAAGAAGGGCAAAATTATCTTTTTAAAAGGCTTTTAACAAAAAAAAACGGGTACGGATGCAAACAGAAAAACAAAGCGGGTACAGGTCAAAAAGGGGCGACCAAATAGGGCGCCCCATGCAATTTTTACACTTTTAAGCAGGGTCAACTCTAATGTTATGGAAGGTAAGGCTTGTGCCTTAGGCACCCAAATTTAGGGGGCCCCATTTTTAAAAAAAATTAGTAGGTTTATAGGTATTTAAAAAATACTTTTAATATAAAAGTAGAGTTTTTAATATAAAAAGAAAGAAACTTTTTAGATATATAAATAAAGTAATAACTTAACTTACTTAAAAATGGGTAGATGAATAGTTTTCCTAATGTTTTAATTTTTCACTTCTTACTCCTTCATTAGATATACTTTCTTATTTCCAATCTGTTCATATTTCAGAAATTAACATTCTAAAATTTCAAAGATGTCACATCTACAAAACAAACAATACAGTTGCAACATATTTTATTTGTATGATTAGTCTTTCACCTATCAAGCCAAAATTCCTAGATGCAAACATTGTTATTGTTCTTGTGTTGTTACTTTCTTAGTATTTTACCCCATTGTGTTCCGCGGTTTGGATTTAACACGGGAGAAAATGACATCATATGACAATACACAAGAGGAATTGGCAAATTTATAGTCTCATATTAGGTTTGGCAAAGGCAACTCCAAATAATTGACATTATATAGCTAAATCCTAAAAGAACTATTTTTTTATTTGTTTCCTCTCATGTATGGTGCCCCCTCCCTCCCTCTTGTACCCCCCCCCCCTTGTTTAAAAGACCACACGTTCAAATAAGCTAGTAAAAGATGGAAAACCTAGAAATATACTTGAGGCTGTTCCGTCAACCTTTTTTTGGGAGGCTTTATTTTTCATAAATAAAATAAAGATAAAATGAGTTTGCTCCCTCCCTCCTCCCTCCCTCCTCCTTCTTTTGAGATTTGAATTGATTTTAGGGAATTCTCATCTTGTATATCAATATATTTCTAATATATAATAAGAAAAGTCACTTAATATTTAAAAGTTTTTTTCCACTATCAGCGTAAAGAAGTCAAACTCGAATAATAATACTTGTTTCTTTTGTTGCTTCTATATCAAAAGATAATGTATGTGTAATGTAACGACCCAACCGGTCGTTTTAACTTTTAGAACCCCGTTCCCCTAAATAAAACTTTCCGTATGTGCTTTAAATGATTTATGACTTGTGGGATGGTTGGTTTGGGATTTGGAAGTGTTTGGGTTGAAATCGGAATAATTATTTCCTTAAGTTGGCTTTAAAAGGCCAAGTTTGACTTTGGTCAACTTTTTGAGCAAACAGACTCAGATCAGTGTTTTGACAGTTTCGGTAGGTTCGTATCGTAATTTGGGACTTGGACGTATGCCCGGAATCAAATTTCGAGGTCCCTAGCCCGAGATATGAAATTTTGATTAAAAATAAAATTTAATTTCAAATAGTGACCGGATGTCGAATTATGTGAAAACGACCCCGGAATAGAATTTTGATGATTCCAACAGCTCCGTATGGTGATTTTAGACTTAGGAGCGTGATCGAGATTTTATTTGGAAGTCCGTAGTGAAATTAGGCTTGAAATAAGAAATAACAAGAATTTAAGTTTGGAAGTTTGATCGGGGAGTTGACTTTTTGATACTGGAGTCGGAATACAGTTCCGAAAATTTTCATAGCTCCGTTATGTCATTTATGACTTGTGTGCAAAATTTGAGGACAATCGGAGTTGATTTGATAGGTTTCGACATCAAATGTAGAAGTTGAAAATTCTTAGTTTCTTTATGCTTGAATTGGGGTATGATTCGTGGTTTTAGCATTGTTTGATGTGATTTAGAGGTTCGACTAAGTTCGTATGATATTTTAGGACTTGTTGGTATATTTGGTTGAGGTCCCGAGGGCCTCGGGTGAGTTTCGGATGGTTAACGGATCACAAATTGGACTTAAGCAGCTGCTGCAATTGTTTTTCTCTTCTGCTGGAAATTCTGGGCTATGATCGAGCCCAAGATCGAGGCCCAAAATCGAGGCACAAAAATCGAGCTCCCAAGATCGAGCACCCGAACTGGGCAGATCTATAAGTTATAAAACAGAGGCATTCGACCCATTTGCCATTTTTGACAAACTTGAGCTTGAGCAGAAGCGACGTTTGGCAGATGTTTCAAGGAAAGACATTTGAGGTAAGTGATTCCAACTCGGATTTGGTCTATATACACGAATATATCATTGTTTTCACCATTTAATTAATGTTTTGGTATCGAAATTTGGAAAATTTTAGAAATCTCATAGAAACGAATTTTTGAGATTTCGGTATCGATTCGGAGTCGGATTTGAGTGAAACTTGTATGGTTGGACTCGTAATTGAATGGGTTGTTGAATTTCATAACTTTTGCCAGATTTTGAGATGTGGGCCCCACAGATGCATTTTTATTAATTTCGGAATTTTTATTAAAAATGTAGTATTTTCTTATAGAATTAATTCCTATAATGTTTAGTGATTGTATCAAATTATTTTGGCTAGATTCGAGCCAGGCAGAGTTGGATTATCGTGGAAAAGGCCTTATAGTGGATTAAATTGGAGCAAGACGAGGTAAATCTCTTGTCTAATCTTGTGAGGGGGAAATTACCTCCTAGGTGATTAAAAATTAAATAATTATTGCTAATTGTGTGGGGGCTACGTACGCACGAGGTGACGAGAGTTCGTGCGTAGCTACTATTAAATGCTAAAGGCCGGGTAATTTAGGACTCAAAGCATGCCTTACTTGTGTAGATTGTATTCTTTGGTTTATTTATATTAATTGATATCTATATGAATATATTGTGAATTGTTAGATAAAGATATTAAAGGATGGAAATCTCATATGCTTAATTTTTGTTTAAATCAATTAATTGTTAAAAAGAAATTGCTCTCCTCCCAAATTTATCTTATAATAAACATACTGTCCTTCCGGAGGCACATAAGAAAATGTCCTCCATTGTTGTGGAGCGAGTCGAACGCCTCGGCAGGATAGATGCATCTATGGATCGCGCCGTACGTCCCTCGGCAGTGTACACGACACTCTGGATCGGGTCGTACGTCCTTGGCAGAAATCGTGCTTAATAATAATAATAATTACACGATACTTGGACATTTCATTACAGCTTGTAAAGTTATTTGATAAATTGGAAATTTATTGAAATTAAATTGTAGCTTGTAAAGCTATTTGATAAACTGAATTTTTTATTGAAATTGAAGGATTTACTTAATAGATTAGAAATTATTTGAATTGAAGGAATTTAATTATTATACTGAGAATTATTGGAATTGAAGGAATTTAATTACTATTACTAGTTCAATAAATTATTGTTAATTATGTGAATCATCGTTGATATAAATATTTCTATTTTCATGATTATTTAATATTATTGACCCATAGTGAGTGTCATAGTCGGCCATCTCGTCTCTACCTCTTCGAGATTAGGCTTGATACTTACTGAGTACACGTTGTTTTCGTACTCATACTGCACTTGCTGCACATTTTATTGTGCAGGTACATATATGCATAGCGGCCTTGTGGGCACAGAGGTGTTATAAAAATTGTGGGGACATAGGTGAGCTGCATTCTATATTACGATCCGCAGCTAACAGAATCTCCTTCAGAGTTATTATATTTTCCTGTCTAATTTGTATTCTGGACAGATGCTGTATTTTATTTTAATTCCCTAGTAAATGCTCATGCACTTGTGACACCGGGTTTTGGGAATGGTTGTGAATTGTTTAAAAATTTAGCTGCAAAAATATTTATCATTTACTCTATGAGTTTTTATCTCTACAATTTTATTAAAGAAATTTTTATTTCAAAATTACTAAAATGGGTAATTAAGTTAATTGATTATGGTTGGCTTGCCTGACAGTGGTGTCCGGCGCCATCACGACCTTTTGAAATTTGGTTCGTGACAACATGGTATCAGAGCACTAGGTTCACTTAGGTCTCACGAGTCATGAGCAAGTCTAGTAGAGTCTTGCGGATCGGTACGGAGATGTCTGTGCTTATCTTCGAGAGGCTACAGGGCTGTTAGGAATACTTCCCTTTTTGATTCTTCATCGTGTGATTCAATTACTTTGAGGCTTGTGCCTACATTTCCTTCCTATTCAATCTTATGCGACGTGAAGCGTTTGTTATACATTGAGGATCGAGGAAAATTTTAATGGTACTACAAATGTAGTACAAGATACTTCTCCTTGTGTAATTAATTGGGCTATTGTCATCGCCTTGCGAAAGGCCGCTTTGTCATTTCAAATTAAATATCAGTACTACCTAAGGATTGAGATTTGGCATTGATTGTTATGACGATCCGCGTGTTGTTATCGCACAGTGTTTATGAAATGGAAAAATGCCTGCCTATGTGTCAGGGCAGTAAACGACTTGAAAAAAGGTTTTCTCAGTACATGATTCAGAGGTTCCATGTTTTAATTCCAGTGGAGAAAAGGCAACCATACTATGAATGTTCATGTTGGGGGTTGATGGAGTAACGAAGCTTGATATTTTCGAGTGTGGTAGAGTTCTCAATTTTGATGTGGTGTCATCGCCTTGTAAAATTCATTAACTGTAACTTTAGATGGATGATCTCATCGCAATTATAATTTTATACTTTTAACATATAAACTAACTTATATTCCGTTTAGCTTTAGAACTAGTTAAACTGATGCTTAATGAACAAAAGAGTTATAAGCAAATCGGTAAAAATGACGTATAAATATCTGGAGAGTCAACAAAGAGGAGTAGTAAGTTTTAAATTTTTTTAAAATAAATGATATATGGTTCTTCTATAAATTACAAGTTTAATAATTCTATTCTTAAAAAGTTTATGAACTAATATGTGAATACCATAGAAGAAGTATAATTTATAAGTTTAATAATTCTATAAATAGATGATGACCATCTAGGTAATTCGGAGCCAAGAAAGGTTTGTGGTCCTACTTTACTAAAAGATATTTGAAAACTTTCTCTAGGGAAGATAGTTGATGTGCCGTTTAATAATCGTAACCAAGCTGTTGGGGAGGATTCATCTAATGAGGTTGTACAAAGTTAGAACAAGAGATAACGAGTTAAAGGATAAGTACAATGAAGAAATGAATCTGATGAAACAAAATCAAGAGAAGATGCAATCAGAATTACTCCAAATGAGACAATTCATGCGCAAATCTGCTTCTAATGAATCGACGCCTCAATATATAAATGGCACCTCAAGTGAACAGGTAACTCGATTTCATTAGTCTTAGACATTTTTACTGAAATTTTAATAATATAAAAGTATTGTTATCTAATGTGTTAATATTTATCAGGTCCTCGACGCCAACAACGGCCATGAACGAGTACCACAAACATCAAGGATACCCAGTGTTGCTGAAAATACTTCACTTTCTCACGGTACTACTCATCTTTATCCTTTAGTGCTACTGTTTGAGTTTTTTTCACCGTAGATCATTAAGAAATCTTCTTTTATGATCTTAGTATATCTTCGTCTGAACGTTTTCTTCTTCCTTTAAAGATTTCATCTATTCATTTGTTAAATATTATTATATATCTTTCAAACTTCTTACATCTCTTTCCTTCAGAAGATTGCATCAGCTCAATCATATAACTATGGTAATTCAGTATAAATAGAACAGGACTAAAGATTCCTGCTGCACACATAGGATGCATTCCATTGTGGTTGAACAGTGGTATCTAATAAAAAATCCAGTTGATTTTTTGTATGTGCTAACAATAAGCAATACATAGTTTTCCATTACTTACTCCCTGCTGTTATCTTTTGTATAAAGAATACAGTGTAGTCTTGTTGAAGAGCTCTAAAGCAACGACTAGTTTTCCTGTGGTGGCATTGAGCTTTGTTTGCAGACTCCATATAATTTGTTGAGGATATTGACCTTGATATTGATTATTAGATACCATCATCATATTTTGCTGTAGGAATTGCTGTTGTTGTATCACTTGCTGTTGTTGCATCAGCTGTTGTTGCTTTTGCTGAGACATTATTGCAATTTGTACATTCGTTGGAGGTGCTATGTTGTTTGACATGGCAAAGGGGTCATGTTGATTGAATGGGTTCTGTGCAAGGATTTCATACCCCTATGCACTATAGCCAGTATTTTGCAGCTGTATTTGCCTCCTAGCTACATCATCTTCATATAAGCTGTCAAGTAATAACTTGTTGAATACTCCAGCCAATTTTTTATCTAGTGTGACTTGGCTCGTATTGTTGCTCGATGGAGTAACAAGAGCCAGTTCCCATCCTGTTGGATAGTTTGAGCAGGTTTTGAGACCAAAAATTGAACTGTTATTCTACATTAAAAAAAACTTTGGCTTGAGGCAGTGTTTTGACATCACAAAAATTGAGGTTTACAGAAGAACTGCAGCTTCTTTTGAAGTGAAATTCCGCCAAGTCTTGCATAAAGTTTATATGTTTTTTGCTGTCTACATTGGTGTGATCATCTCTGTCTTGTATTCCTCTTATATTTAGTGATGACTAGTAGAAGAAGAAGATTTGATTGCTTATGCGTACATCTACAGTGCTCATACATTTCATCTATTGACATAGTTATTTTATAATTTTAGGTCATACAGTCTGATGATCGATAATTTAGCGGGTCGAAGATTTCAATATGACGAAGAGTTGCAAAAATTATTTGAAGACTATTATTCATTGGGATTAGTCATATAATGACATTAGTTATTTACTTCAAACAATATAAGTTTATTTTTTAAGTTACTGTAATATTAATATTTTGGATTAGTACTTCCTTTTGTTTGTTAAGATTTAATGAGATACATTATGTTTTTATGAATTAATATTAATATGTTTTGTTACTTGGAACTTTTTTTGAACGAATGTAGTAGCTATTATTAATGGTGGCTAAACTATTCCCGTTATAGCTTGTTAGTTTTAGCGCCAATTTAACAGGATATACCGATTATAAAAATGGACGATAAAAAGGCAAATTATGATGTTTCCATAAGAGATATTGTAGCCATTATAATTGCTGCTAAAGATGAATTTTAGCAGCAATTTAATTGAATTTACTAGCCATTAAAATGGATGCTAAAAGGGCATACTAATATGTTTTCAGAAGGGATATTATAGCCATTCTAATCACTACAAAACAATTACCGATAAAGGTATGGACTTTTAGTGATAATTCTTTTTTGAATTTAGCGGCTATAAAAATTGATACTAAAAGAGCATTAGTTGCCGTTTTAGCTTGGATTTAGCAGCCATCATAATTATCGCAAATAATTGTTGGTAAAGCAAATGATATTTAGTGGCAATAAGTCATACCTTTTACCAGCTTTTGTGATAAACGCCGCTAAAGGCTTTACCGACGCCGACTTAAGTGCCATACAATAGTGTCATGTAAATGATAAGCGACTATTGTTATTGTCGCTAATGCCCTTTTTAGTAATTATCGCTATCAGCAATTGATGATAAGTTGAAGGAACAACCTTCATTTCATGCATTCAAGGCCTTCCAAGGATCACGTTGTATCCCATGTAACCATCTGCAACTTCGAACAGAGTGGTCTTCGTTACGCCTTCGGCATGTGTAGACAGCAGAATCTCTCCCCGGGTTGTTACACTTGTTAAGTTGAACACATCATTGTTTTGTTGCCGGAACGATATTTCCGGTTAATTATGCTTGCTCCAAAACTCTCTATTGTATGGTATTAGCTGAACTACCTAGATCAACCAACACACATTTAATTTAAAAATCTAAGACATTAAGAGATATTACTAGAGCGTCATTGTGCGGTAAATAAAGTCCATCAACATCCTCTTCTGTGAAGGTGATGTCATCCTCCGCAGCTTCTCGGATCCTCTTGCCATGAGTTATCGATCTGGAGACGGATTACGAATTCTCGAAATAGTTCAGATTCTCCTTGGGCTATTCTGAATATATCCACCTTTCTTGCTCGGACCTTTCTTGCTCTAGCATGAGCTTTAATAAAAGAATCTATAAGCATTTCAAGAGAATCAATGGAATGCTCCTGCAAAAGATAATACCAAGTTAAAGCACCCTTCGTCAGGGTTTCGCTAAATTTCTTCAACAAGACAAATTCGATCTCGTGTTGGGCCAAGTCATTTCCTTTCACAACCGTAGTGTAGGTCGTGATATGTTCTTGTGGATCCGAAGTCCCATCATACTTCAAATATTCGGCATCTTAAACCTTTTCTGAATCAATTCTGGGTTTGCACTTGGTTAGAACGGCAACTGCGTATACTTCTTGGAATCCATTCCCTTTAGCACCGACGACGCTACCGGTACATGATCCATATGAGCATGGGATTCTTTAGCATTTTGTTCCATTCGTTCATTCATCTCCCTCATGAATATCATCTGCTCGGTTTCGAAAGGATCGTTAGCGTTGTTGACATTCCCAGATCCACTACCGGTACCTCCTATCTCGTTAAAATTGAACTCCTCCCTTGGAGCGTCGTTACCGATTCTTTGAACTATTTGATTTGCAGGGACGCTGGGAGGAATCCTAACTCCTCCATTAGAATTACTGGAAGCAACCGAAAGCGCCTGCTTCGATTCTGTCATCACTTGGTCTTGCCTTGAGAGGTGATTCATAATTTTCCTATGTTGCTCTCTTAATATTTTGACCGTTTCCCTAACGTGTGCGTCATCCGCAACATCAGGAGTTGGCCTCCTCACATGTCGAGGATATAGACCTTCGCGAACTGGAGTTGTTTCATCTCCTTCATTGCGGGTTTCGCTAGTCGAACCATCACGTTGGAACACATCCTCATGTTCGTTGTGTGCTCCAACATCATAGGAATTGTTCACATCATTAGATGCTTTTGCTTAAGAAAGGAATCAAAATTTGTTAGTAATAGATTAATGGATCAAAGCAATTACACAATTGTCTATGCCCCACGGTGGGCGCAAAACTATTTACCCGTAAAACGGTGCAGTTGAATTTGTAACGTAGTTTATAAATATGTCAACTAATTTGACCCAAAAATATGAAATAGATAAGGACATAAATAAGATTATAAAGTAAAATTAAAGGAAATACGAGCCTGGCTATGAATTTAGCCTCTCCGGTAGCAGAAACAAGAACAATATTAAAACAAAGTAAAGAGCAATTTTATAGAATGAGTGCTGATTTTAGCTTTTGTGTACGTAATGTTTCGTCCCCTACAATGGATACTAATTATCATATTTATAGCTCTATTTAGGGAGACAATATCCTCACATCAAGCTCCTTTTGAATGAGAATAAAATCGCCATTGATGGTTGCATAACGATTAATCATAAATATAGAGATTTCTTGTAACGGCTGCTCATTGAATGCTGTCTTTTCCAACCAATGTTTTACTTTCATAATCTTTGTTCTCGGATTCGATGCCTTGGGGACTCTCTCAGCACCGATCACATGCTTGCATCCGGTGCCAGCTATTTGCTGACGCACATCTTACATGTTTTTAGTTGCATGTGTCATCTCGTGATTTGTCCAACTGTCGCTAACCAATTTTACCCCATACAAATACTCGTGGAAGCTACATCTGTTGTTGCTTAGTATTGAATTTTTGTACATTAGACCTAGAGAAAAGCTATTTTGCATAAATCGCAACTCTATCTATGAAGGAAAAAGGGAAAGAGATACATGAGGTTCCTCTTTTAAGAAAGTTCCCGAGAGGGCTCATGGTCCATGATTTATGTTTCATCTTTAGTTTGTTTAAGAAATCTTTTGTACCTTGCACAGTTAAAAGTTAAGAGAAGTCTTGCACAATAACAAATGAAGTCCTTTTATCTGTTTATTGTCTTCCTGTTATGGATGGGTAATATCTACAATTTCGCTTTATATCGAACCACAAGAAATTGTAAGTACAAAAACATGGCATTGTTATTCAAGTATAAGCTTCTATCTCCTGTAACAACTAATTTTCTTATTGCTAAATACAAGAGAAGAAACTGATTTCTTCTAAATCATGAGTCAAATACGTCAAATTGGAAAATTAGTTCATTGGCAATCATTTTGAATGAAGATGAGCGACTTATTGACTAGGAACCAAGAACTGAGTGAGCAAATGTAGTATACAAAGATCATACGTAAATTCAAAGTCTGTTGGTTGTTTCCTAGACGGTTGTACCATCACAAATGCAAAGTTTCTTGTAGTTCTCACCAACTCCTGCAGTTCTAGCAATCACTGCTGCTTTAATGCCTGGATCTGATTTATCTTCAGTTGCATATACCGCTATAGCTCGCCCAATCAGGTCAGCAACTCTTAATTTCTCTTCAGCACCAGAATAAAACGCCTCCCATTTCTCATCAACATCCAGTGTTCCCAGGTCACCGAGTGGCTGAAAATGAAAGAACACATCAAATTAAATTGCAGCAAACTGACTATTTGGTGCAACATTTTATGTTATGATATTACTGTGGGAACAATCTGTTGGACACTGTAATACCCCAATATTTTAAATGAGGATATATGGGATATTTAGTAAATAATTTAAGTTTTAAAAAAAAAGAACTAACTAAATAACAAAACAAAACAAAAAAATGGAAAAATGATAACGAATTGAAAGAAAAGGACCGAAGCCCATTACAAACATATCTGCCAAAAGTTTAAAAGGGTGAGGGGAAGGGGAACGAAGCAAAAGCTTCACGAGAAACGAAAAAAAAAAACAGCACGGAAAGAAAGAAGAAAAAGAGAAAAGAAGTTGATGCAGTGCGCTGGAACCATAGTTATAACTGTTAAGGAATCTTAAGCACTAATTGAGTCTTACGGGTAATACTTGAGCTTCTTCTTCAGGTAGATTTTAATTTCGATTCTCATGATCGAAAGATTATACAGAGTAATAGAAATTACACTAGTTCATTCACGTAATTGAGAATTTTCTTCCTAAAGAATCAATAAAACTTTATGAAATTGGATTAATAAATTATATGAATAGGTTGGAGTTGATAGGTTAGTAATTACGCATATGTGGGAAAATATAATTTGGCGAATTAAGAGTCAAATATGAATCCTCGAGGGTTGGGTATTCTAAATTAGCTATGAATTAGCCTAAATAAGGAAATTAACATGAGATCGATATTATGTAATTATAGATTGATTGGAGGAAGTTGTACGAATTGCTCGAGGTGAAGCATTTGGTATTTCGGCACGAGTACTGTGAGTAGTAATCTTACCGCAATTTGTGTTTTCATAACTTGCATGATTTACACATAATTTTTAATATGAATATATTATCGATTATTTTGAGTTGCATGTGGGACAAGTCTTTTACTTGATATGATACCGAAATAGTTATTTGAGATGATTACCGTTGTTTTAAAATATCTTGTTGTCACTAGATATGTTTTACCGTTACTTGAATTTACGATTATCAAAATGAAATTACATGATTTGATAAGAATCGAAATGCCCTATATTGTTTTAAAATATTTTTCTACGGGTATATACGGATTACAGCAAATATAAATGGGAGTAGATATTGAAGGATCACGTAGCTAACGGCGGGTTCGTTAGACCTGGTGCACCTTGTAATTACCGATTACCATTACAGCCATCGCTTGTGGGAAGGTAGAACTAGCATACCATTACTGATTTCTCTCGAGTAGGGACTACCGTTATAATTGACTTCTTGCGAAGAAGTCCACAGTTATACCGATTACATGATCCGTTCATTGAAACCTCCCAAACATGAATATTGATATTACACAGTATTTACCGAGCTTATTACCGAATTGTCAATTGATTTATATTACATGAAAAACATGATGAGACTGATTATTGTTTATTGTTTCTAAAATGGCATTTTTATGATATTTTCTGTTTAATATGTATACTAGCATGTTTTATGACTTGTCCCCAATAAAAATAGTTGTGGTTAAGTGTTATTACTTATTGAGCTAGCGACTCATTCCCCACTAATTGTTTTTACTGAGACAGCAGTTGACGCGGTTGAGGATTTCGTTAATTAGAGCGCACATGTTGATAGTTCTTGGTGAGCCTCACACTTGTTCGCGTGGGCGGAGATTTTATTTATTATTATGGTCTTTTCTTTGAACTCTTAGAGTCGCTCCATAGTCATTCTTTTAGTATCATGGGTATTCTTTTTTTATTATAGACTTATGTTGAGTATCGCTCATTCTTATCAAAGTTGGAGTTAAATTAATATTTCTAGTTGTTAGTGGGTGGACTATTAATGGTAGATATTTGTTTTGATTAATTGATAAATTTATTGTTGTTTGAATTGATATTGTAATGTTGGTTGTTGATTTGAGACAAGGAAATTTTTGGGATAGTCCAAAAATAGGGGAAATTCTTTCCGATTTTCTGTAAAATATCGATGAGGCTTACTTGGGGGCACTTGCTCCTAAGTGCTGGTCATGATCCTAAATTGGGTTGTGACAAAGTTGATATTAGAGCTTAGGCTTTAAGTCCCGAGACATGGAGCAATGTTTAGTAGAGTCTTGTTCATGGGTATGTAGGCGCCCATACTTTTGATGTTGAGGCTACTGAAAATCTAGGGATGTTTTCCCTTCTTTCATTCTTTAATCGTGCATTGAGATAACTTGAGATTGACTTTGGAGTATTTTTTTTGCAGATGGCTAGGACACGCACACCCTCATCTGCTGGATGCGGTACTACCCGGGGTGGCGGTCAAGTTGGGGTTCATCAAACTAGAAGACAGGATGCTCCTCAACCTGAAGTTGGGAGCATGGGTCAACCGCAAGCTACTATGCCAGATCAAGTGCAAGAACAGGGGGTTTAGGATGCTCCATCACCAGTGCCAACTGTTGTACCTACTGTTGCCTTACCTGCAGATGCAGTGGCAAGGTTATTGAATGTGTTAGAGGCATTGGTGCCTACTCAGGGTGAAAGTTCATCTCCTCAGGCTACTTTACAGACACAAGTACCTGCACAAACTCAGGCTTTCGGGAGTAAGGAAGTATCCCTACAAGAGTTCCTAAATTGAAATCACCAAAATTCACAGGTTCTGATAATTCAGCAGTTCCTCAAAATTTCTTGGATAGGACACTCACGGCATTGCGTGCTCTAGGTTGTTCTAGTGAGAGGGTCGTGGAGCTCACAGCATACAAACTAGAGGATATGGCTAACACATTGTATGAAACTATGTTGCTAGGAAGGCCAGCAGGAGCACCCCCACTGACATGGGACGAGTTCAATAAGTTGTTTATGGATCATTTTCATCCAGATATCCTGAGGCAAAAATATGCTAGAGACTTTGAGAATGATCTCTCAAAGTCTCTAGCATCTAAACCTGCAGTAGCATGCTATAGTTTTCATCCAGTAGCATATTTTTGCCTACACACAAGGTCTATACACTGCAGTAGCCCCACAGATGAAAACTTCGTCCTACACTGATGCAGTCGATCTTTCTAGAAAGATTGAAAATAAGGGACGTGATGAGCGTGCAACTAGTGAATTACGTAAGAAGGCCAAGACAAGAGGATCTTTCAATGGCGGTTTTAGTGAAAATCGCAGAGCAGGAAATCAGGGACAACAACAACAGGGTTCTCAGACAGGGACACATTTGTCTTCACAGTCCGCATACAGACCACATTACAGATAGGGTACTAGGGGACCATCATCATCATCATCATCTGGACATCATAATTCTGGGCAAATATATGCCACTGCTCCAGTCTGGCAGACCTGTGGTAGATCACATTTGTGCCAGTGTCGTGTTTTAACTGGATAGTGCTTTCAATGTGTCCAGTTGGGACATCACTTGAGGGATTTCCCTCATCCTCCGAGGAATTTAAACTAGGTTTCTATTCAGTCAGTTGCACCTACTCAGACTACTCGTAATACCTTAGGTGCTATAGGTACAATAAATAGAGGTCGAGGTGCTGGAGATCGTGCTAATATGAATCAAGGACAAGGAAATGCTGGTAGAGGTCAGGCGAGAGTTTTTGTATTTACTAGACAGGATGACCAGGCCTCAAATGCAGTGGTTAGAGGTATTCTTTCTGTCTGTTCATTTGATGCACTTGCGTTGATTGATCCGGGATCTACTCACTCCTATGTGTCATTGTACTTTGCTTTGAGGTTTAGTAGAAAACATGAGCTATTGAATGATCCTTTTATAGTTGCTACACCTATTGGGGAGTCTCTATTAGCTGAATATGTGTATCGTGCTTGTCAGTTTCGGGTTGAGGCTAGAGATACTCTAGCTGACCTTATTGTACTTGATATGGTTGACTTTGACATACTAATGGGAATGGATTGGCTATCTTCTTGCTATTCTATTGTCGATTTTCATGCAAAGATAGTTAAGTTTGAGATACCAAACGAACCCAGTTTTATTCTAAGAGGGAGTCAGGTTCCAGAGATTTGCAAAGTTGAATCCTTTATGAAGGCTCAACGACTTCTGAAGAAAGGTTGCTTGGGTCTCTTATCTATTGTAAATGATACAAGAAAGGAAACAGTTAGTATAGAAAATGTACCAGTAGTGAGAGAATGTTATGATGTATTTCCTGAGGATTTACCAGGATTGCCTCCAGTACGAGAAATAGATTTTGGTATTGATTTGCCACCTGACACACAACCAATATCAATACCCCCATATCATATGGCACAAGTAGAGTTGAAGAAGCTAAAATAACAAATGCAGGATTTGTTAGATAAGGGTTTTATTAGACTGAGTATATCTCCATGGGGTGCACCAGTACTCTTCGTAAAGAAGAAAGACGGATCTCTGAGAATGTGCATTGACTACAGGCAGTTGAACAAGATAACAATACGCAATAAATATCCTTTGCCTCGTATAAAGGACATGTTTGATCAGTTACAAGGAGCTACCCACTTTTCAAAGATTGACCTCCGTTCAGGTTATCATCAGCTTAGAATCAAAGATGAAGATATTTCTAAGACTGCTTTCAGAACTCGATACATGCACTATGAGTTTCTTGAGATGCCTTTCGAACTGACTAATGCTCCAGCTTCATTCATGGATTTAATGAATAGGGTGTTCAAGTCGTTTATGGATAGATTTGTAATAGTATTTATTGATGATATCCTGATATATTCTCGTAGCCAAGGAGAACACGAGAATCATCTCAAGATTGTGTTGCATACATTGCGAGAATATTGACTTTATGCTAGGTTCTCGAAGTGTGAATTTTGGCTAGACTCACTAGCATTTTTGGGGCATGTTGTATCCAAAGATGGAATTATGGTAGAGCCTAAGAAGATAGAAGCTGTGCAGAAATGGCCCAGACCTACTTCTCCTACAGAGATTCATAGTTTTTTAGGCTTGGTAGGCTATTACAGGCGTTTTGTGCAGGATTTCTCCAGAATAGCAGCGCCACTAACCAAGCTAACACAGAAAAATGCAAAGTTTTAGTGGACGAAGGAATGTGAGCAGAGCTTTCAATAACTCAAAACATGTTTGACAACTGCACCAATATTAGCCTTACCATCAGGAGGGTGGGATTAGGATGTGTTCTCATGCAAAATGGTCGCGTTATAGCTTATGCTTCGAGACAATTGAAAAAGCATGAGCAAAACTATCCTACACATGATTTTGGAGATGGCTTCAGAGGTATTTGCTTTAAAAATTTGGAGGCATTACCTATACGGTGAAACTTGTGAGATTTATATTGACCATAAGAGTTTGAAGTACATTTTTCAGCAGAGGGATCTAAATCTTAGGCAGCGTCGGTGGATGGAACTACTCAAGGACTATGATTGTTCTATTTTGTATCATCCTGGAAAAGCCAATGTGGTGGCTGACACATTGAGCAGAAAATCTATGGGAAGTTTGGCACATATAGTTCCTGCAATGAGACCTTTGGTTGAAGATATACATAGACTAGAGGGTACAGGCGTCATATTTAGTATCGGAAATTCAGAGGCATTGTTGGCTTGTGTTCAGGCTAAGTCTTCATTAGTCGAGCGCATTAAGGCCACCCAATCTGAGGATGAGCAATTATGCAAAATCAAAGATGAGGCCTTAGCTGGTAAAAACAAGGATATGAATGTTGAAAATGACGGTGTTCTTCGAATGGGTGACATACTATGTGTAGCAGACGTAGATGGGTTGAGAAGAGCTATTCTTGAAGAAGCCCACAACTCTAGATACAATATACATCCTAGATCCACAAAAATGTACCATGACATGAAGCAATTTTATTGGTGGGAAGGTATGAAGAAAGATGTTGCTAACTTTGTTTCTAACTGTTTGACTTGTCAACAGGTCAAGGCTGAGCATCAGTGACCCGCAGGACTATTACAACAAATTGAGATTCCAGAGTGGAAATGGGAAAGAATTACTATGGATTTTGTCACCGGTCTACTATGAACCCTTAGAGGTTATGAATCTGTATAGGTGATTGTAGATCGATTGACAAAATCAGCACACGTTTTGCCAGTGAAGACTATATATAGTGGAGTGAGATATGCAAAGATATTTATGAACGAAATTGTCCGACTTCACGGAGTTCTAGTATCCATCATCTTTGATAGAGGATCACAGTTCACTTCATGCTTTTGAAAATCTTTTCAAGAAGCATTGGGTACACGAGTAGATCTTAGTACTGCATTTCACCCACAGACAGATAGGCAGTCTGAATGTACTATACAAATCATGAAGGATATGTTGAGAGCTTGCATTCTTGAGTTTGGAGGTAGTTGGGATGCTTATCTACCTTTAGCTGAATTTGCTTACAATAATAACTTCCAGTCTAGTATTCAAATGGTACCGTATGAAGAATTGTATGGTAGAAGATGTTGTTCTCCTATCGGATGGTTTGAAGATGGTGAGACTAACTTATGGGGAACCGACTTAGTACAAGAAGCTATTGACAAGGTCCAATTAATCAGGCAGAGATTGCTCACCGCTTAAAGCAGACAAAAGTCGTATGTAGATAAGAGAAGAAGAGATTTAGTGTTCACAATTAGGGACAAAGTGTTCCTACGAGTCTCTCCTATGAAAGGTGTGATGCGGTTTAGGAAAAGAGGCAAGTTGAGCCCCAGGTTTATAGGACCGTATGAGATACTAGACTGAGTGGGAGCTGTGTATTATCATTTGGCACTTCCTCCTGAGTTGCCTTTTATTCATCCAGTATTCTTTGTCTCAATGCTAAGAAAATGTATATCAGACTCATCTCAGGTGCTTGAAGCACCGACTATACCGCTCAATGAGAAGTTGTCTTACGAGGAGGAGCCGGTGGCTATTGTTGATAGGCAAGTAAGAAAGCTATGGTCAAAAGAAATTCTGTTCATTAAATCCTTATGGAGAAATCATACAGTTGAAGAATCTACGTGGGAAATAAAAAAAATGCAAGTAAAGTATCCCCATTTGTTTCCGTCTACAGGTACGTACTTGAGTTAAATTCGGGGACAGAATTTCATAAGGCGGGGAGGATGTAATACCCCAATATTTTAAATGACGACATATGGGATATTTATTAAATAATTTAAGTTTTAAAAAAAATAAATAAATAAATAAATAAATAAAACAAAACAAAAAAGGGGAAAATGATAACGAATTGAAACAAAAGGGCCGAAGCCCATTACAAACATATCTTTCAAAAGTTTAAAAGGGTTAGAGGATGGGGAGCGAAGCAAAAACTTCAGGAGAACGAAAAAAACAAACCAGCAGGGAAAGAAAGAAGGAAAAGAGAAAAGAAGTTGATGCAGTGCGCTGGAGCCATAACAATAACTGTTGAGGAATCTTAAGCACTAATTGAGTCTTACGGGTAATACTTGAGCTTCTTCTTCTGGTAGATTTTAATTTCGATTCTCATGATTGAAAGATTATACAGAGTAATAGAAATTACACTAGTTCATTCACGTAATTGAGAATTTGCTTCCTAAAGAATCAATAGAACTTTATGAAATTGGATTAATAAATTATATGAATAGGTTGGAGTTGATAGGTTAGTAATTACTCATATGTGGGTAAATATAATTCGGCAAATTAAGAGTCAAATATGAAACCTCGAGGGTTGGGTATTCTAAATTAGCTATGAATTAGCCTAAATAAAGAAATTAACATGAGATCGATATTATGTAATTATAGATTGATAGGAGGAAGTTGTACGAATTGCTCGAGGTGAAGCATTTGATATTTCGGCACGAGTAATGTGAGTTGTAATCTTACCGCAATTTGTGTTTTCATAACTTGCTTGATTTACACATGATTCTTAATATGAATATGTTACCGATTATTTTGAGTTGCATGTGGGACAAGTTTTTTACTCGATATGATACCGAAATAGTTATTTGAGATGATTACCGTTATTTTAAAATATCTTGTTGTCACTAGATATGTTTTACCGTTACTTGAATTTACGGTTATCAAAATGAAATTACATGATATGATAAGAACCAAAATGCCCTATATTGTTTTAAAATATTTTTCTACGGGTATATACGGATTATAGAGATAAATATAAATGGGAGTAGACATTGAAGGATCCCGTAGCTAACGTCGGGTTCGTTAGACCTGGTGAACCTTGTAATTACCTATTACCGTTACAGCCCTCGCTAGTGGGAAGGTAGAACTAGCATACCGTTACTAAGTTCCCTCGAGTAAGGACTACTGTTATAATTGGCTTCTTGCGAAGAAATCCACAGTTATACCGATTACATGATCTGTTCATTGAAACCTCCCAAACATGAATATTGATATTACACAGTATTTATCGAGAGTATTCTTTTGTTATTATAGACTTATGTTGAGTATCGCTCATTCGTATCAAAGTTGTAGATAAATTAATATTTCTAGCTGTTAGTGGGTGGACTATTAATGGTAGATATTTGTTTTGGTTAATTGATAAAGTTATTGTTCTTTGAATTTATATTAGGTTGTTGGTTGTTGATTTGAGAGAGAGAAATTTTTGGGATAGTCCAAAAACTGGGGAAACTTTGTCCGATTATTTTTAAAATACCGATGTGGCTTACTGGGGGAACTTGCTCCTAAGTGCCGGTCATGATCCTAAATTGGGTCGTGATAGAAACGTGTTAGGCTAATAGAAGAAAAAATATTTAAAAGTGAAAAGTAATAAATTGCACAAGACAAGACAAGACAGGATTTACGTGGTTCAGCAATTTTGCCTACTCCATGGCCACACAAAGAATAATTATTTATTAATTTAAGAGATAAAGAAGAAGTTGAGGGATGATTTTCAAATGAAAATGCATACCCCTTTTATAGGTATTTGAATGTCCTACCGAGGTAAGCGCTTACATCATAGGAATGTCGATGTGAGCGCTTACATCATACGAATGCTGACGTAAGCGCATACATCATAAGAATGCCGATGTAAGCGCTTACATCATAAGTTCAACTCTTTTTGATTTTCTTTCGTTTGTTTTGTGTACTTTTCTTTCTTTCACATACAACAACATGTTTGCTACTATCAATCTCCCCCTCAAACCTATGTTACATCAAGAAAGAAATTAAAATAAAGATTTACTATTCTCTGGTGGCGCCTTCACCCTATCAGTCTTGAAGGCTAACTGAGGCAGTGCACAACCTCAGTTTGTCAACACCAACAACTTTGGTCAGCATGTTTGACGGGTTCTTTGATCCTGGTATCTTTTGTAGGGAAAATGTTTCTTCACTTATCAACTCACAATTGTCTTGCTCTTTACCTAGCTCTTTAAGAAAATTCTTGAGCCAAATTATCTCTTTTCCAACTTCTGAGATTGCCATGTACTCTGCTTCAGTGGTAGATAGAGCAACACTTTTCTGAAGTCTAGACATTCAGCTAACAGCAGTACCACCCAAGGTGAATACGTAGCCTGTGGTACTTTTTCGACTATCCAGATCGCTGTCTAAATTTGCATCAGCAAAACCTCGTAAGATAATATTGCTCCTTTTAAAACAAAGTGCCATACCTAAGGTGCCTTTGAGATATCACAATATCCATTTTACACCTTCCCAATGCTCCTTTCTTGGATTTGACATATATCTACTAACAACTCCAACTGCATGGGCTATGTCAAGTGTAGCGCAAACCATATCATATATTAAACTTCCTACTGCTGAAGCATATGGAACTTTGGACATGTACTTCCTTTCTTCATATGTCTTAGGTGATTGGTCCTTTGACATATTAAGATGGCTTCCGAGTGGAGTGCTTCTGGTCTTTGCATCATGAAGACTGAACCTGCTTAGTACCTTCTGTATGTACTTTTCTTAAGATAATTTTAAGGTTCCTTCAGACATGTTTCTGCTAATCCTCATCCTAAGCATTTGCTTAGTTGGTCCTAAATCTTTCATTTCAAACTCCTCCGCTAGTTGTTGCTTAACCATGTTGATCTCATTTATGCTAGATCCTGCAATTAGCATATCATCAACGTACAACAGTAAAATGATATAGGATTTATCAAGATTTTTGATATAATAGCAATGGTCCATCTCACATCGTGTGAAACCATTATTATGCATGAATCCATCAAATTTCTTGTACCATTGTCGGGGTGTTTATTGCAAACCATACAATCTCTTCTGCAACTTACACACAAGGTTTTCCTTACCAGAAACTTGAAAACCTCCAGGTTGCTTCATGTAGATGTCTTCTTCAAGGTCACCATGCAATAAAGCAATTTCAACATCTAGCTGCTCCAAATGCAATATTTTTGTAGCTACGATACTTAACACCAACCTGATAGTAGTTAATTTGACTACAGGAGAGAAGGTCTCGGTGTAGTCAATCCCTTACTTCTGCTGAAAGCCTTTTACTACTAATCGTGCTTTGTATCTCTCCTTACCATCACGCTCTTCCTTGACCCTGTACACCTACTTGTTTTGCAATGCCTTCTTTCCTTTTGGTAACTCTGTAAGTATCCATGTTTTATTCTTTTGAAGAGAATTCATCTCTTCTTTTATGGCTAGCTTCCACTTATCAGAGCTTATCACTTGCATTACTTCAATAAAATGCTCTGGTTCTCCAGCATCAGTCAGAAGTAAATAGTGGAGAGAGAGGGAGAGTTAACCTATCTGGAGCATTCATGACTCTTTTAGATCTCCTTAATGTAGGTTCAGGATTAACTGATCCCGAATTTGATTCAAGTCCCGACTCCTGATCTGGTTCTCTATATGATTCTATCTCTGGTTCTGGTTCTGATTCTGATCCAGATTCGGCTTCTTGTTCGACATCTTCAATTTCATATCCAGTTGTAGGCTCTCTAGCCACTTCATTTAATGAGATTTTTTCTAACTCAAATGTTTTAGATGCTTGTCTACTGGTTCTGGTTGGTTATTCTTCAAGCTTGTCTTTGTACATCACATTTTCATTAAATGTGACATTCATGTGTCTTAGGATCTTTCTATTCTGATCATCCCAAAATCGATAACCAAAATTATCATCACCATACCCAATAAAGAAACATTTTTTGGCCTTAGGATCAAGTTTATCTCTATCATTATAGTTTACATGAACATAAGCAACAAAACCAAAACTTTTCAGATGTGAGAGAGTTACCTCCTTTCCTGTCCATACCTCCTCAGGAATTTCAAAATCCAGCGGTACAGAGGGTCCCCTGTTTATGAGGTAAGCTGTCGTGGTAACAACTTCAGCTCTAAAATACTTCCGGCAATCCAGAATGCATTCTCATACTTCTGGCTTGTTCATTCAGGGTTCTATTCATCCTCTCAGCAATGCCATTTTGTTCCGGTGTTCCAGGAACTGTCTTGATCATTCTGATCCCATTCTCAGAGCAGAATGCTTTAAACTCTTGACTATCATACTCTCCTCCATTATCAGACTTCAGACATTTTAACTTTAGACTTGTCTGATTTTCTACTTTTTCTTTCCATCTTTTAAAGGTAACAAACACATCAAATTTATTTTTCAGAAAATAAACTCATACCTTTCTTGTGGAATCCCCAATGAAGGTGACATAATAGCTTGAGCCTCCTAGAGAAGTTACAGGTGTTGGTCCCCACACATTTGTATGCACTAGTTCCAGCTTCTCTTTCTTTGGCGTCCTTCCCACCTTTGAGAAACTTACTCTCTTTTATTTCCCGTAAATGCAATCTTCGCACAAACCTAATTCAACATGCTTTAGGTTTGGCAAATTTTCTTTGGATGCCAACAACTTCATTCCCTTCTCATTCATATGAACAAGACTCCGGTGCCACAATGTTGTATCATGACCATGATCAACTATTGCTATAGTATCTCGCTATATTGCAGTTGCATACTGTGTTCCCTTCTTGAAGTCTTGTGCCACAACCAAACTTCCTTTGGTTATATTCCATGATCCGTTACCGAATGTTGTTATATATCCTTCACTGTCAATCTGACCCATAGATATCCGATTTTTCTTGAGGCCAGGAACATGTCAGACATTTTGCAATTTCCATAGCGTGCCTTGTGAAGTCTTTATATGAACTTCACATTTCCCTACAATGTCCATAGGTTCGCCGTCTGCTAGATAATATTTCCCAAATTTTCCAGCAATATAATTATGCAATAATTCTTTGCATGATGTAGAGTGAAAGGATGCACCTGAGTCGAGAATCCAAGATTCGGCTGGACTGTCTGCACAACAAATTAGTGCATCACCGACTTGTTCAGCAATTGCATTTGCTGAATTATCATCCTTGTATTGATCGTTATTCTTCTTCTTTGGCTCTCTACACTGACTACTGTAGTGGCCTTTTATATCGCAATTCCAACACATAATGTCTTTGCGATTTTTTAATTGCCCACTTCTCCTTGACTTTGATCTGCTACGACCATGACTTTGCCCTCTTTGGCTGTTTCTCCCCTTGCTTTTGGTATTCAAAGCATATCCTGGGGAATCACTTGATTCTCTCCGGCTAGTATCTTTGCTTAGAACCAAGTCTCTAATATCATCCAATTTGAGTTTGGTATTTCCCGATGAACTACTAACTGAAGTTACTGTTGCAGACCAACTCTCCGGTAGAGATGATAGTAGAATCAATGCCTTGACTTCGTCATCGAATGTTATATTGACAGAACTCAACTAAGTTAATATTACATTAAACTCATTGATATGTTCTGTGACAGATCCACCTTCTGTCATCTTTAAGTTGAACAATCGACGCATCAAATAGACTTTATTTGAAACAGATGGCTTCTCATACATATTTGATAACGCCTTCATCAGGCCTGCAGTGGTCTTCTCGTTAATGATGTTGAACGCCACATTTCATGTTAGCGTCAAACGAATCAAACCAAGAGCTTGGCGATCTAATAGATCCGAATCTGCTTTGGCCATAGTCTCTGGTTTTACCTCGGTCAGAGGTAAGTGTAATTTTTTCTGGTGCAAATAATCGTCTATTTGCATTTTTCAGAATCCAAAATCTTTACCATTAAACTTGTCAATCTTAACCTTCCCTTCTTCCGATTCCATTTTTCACAAAAACAAATTTATGTGAATAGTTCCTCTGAATAGTAACGATGATCAATAGTGTCACACTATTCTTGTGAATAGTACCTGCACCAGTACCATACTTCTTTACCAGAATTATACTGTTTGTGCCATGATACCAGTTGTTGGGAAACGTATCAGGCTAATAGAAGGAAAAAATATTTGAAAGAGAAGCAATAAATTACACAAGACATAAGATTTACGTGGTTCAATAATTTTGCCTACTCCACGGCCACACAAAGAATAGCTCTTTATTAATTGAAGAGAGAAAGAAGAAGTTGATGAATGATTTGAAAATAAAAATGCATACCCCTTTTATAGGCATTTGAATGCCCTGCCGAGGTAAGCGCTTACATCATAGGAATGTCGATGTAAGCGCTTACATCATACGAATACTGATGTAAGCGCATACATCATAAGAATGTCGATGTAAGCGCTTACATCATAAGTTCATCTCTTTTTGATTTTTTTTTTTGTCTACTTTTCTTTCTTTCACATACAACAACAAGTTTGCTACTATCACAATGATCTAATTTTAGTTTCCCAACTACCAAATATTCTCAATATAGAAGTCGGTATGAAGAAAGGAATAAGCGAGCATGCATCCTTGCGTGGGAAATGTCTGACCCTTCGAGAACCAAGGAACTTATCAGGGCACTCACCATTTTTATCATTTATAACCTTACAACAGATTCTTTCTCATTATTTCAGATTTAAAGCAAAGAGGACTACAAGTCAAAATACCTAACCCTAATAAATGCATGTTGTTTACATAGTAAGTAAATTCCCATCTCTCATTACCCAAAAAAGAAAGGATCGGGGGGGGGGGAGGGGGAGGGGGAGGGGGAGGGGTTCGGTCATTTTGCCTTCTAGAATTTCATTCACCTAAATAAGATTATCTGTATGTGCTTTTACTGTTTTATGACTTGTGGGATGGTTAGTTCGGGATTTGGAAGGGTTCGAGTTGAAATAGTAACACTTGGTTCCTTAGTTGGCTTTAAAAAGGTTAAGTTTGACTTCGGTCAACATTTTGAGAAAATGACCCCGACATCAGAATTTAATGGTTCCAATAGGTTCGTTTGATGATTTTGGAATTGGGCGTATGTTTGAATCGGGTTTTGGACAACCCAGGAGCATTTCAGAGCTTAATAGTGAAAGTTATCTATTTGAAGGTTTTAAGGTTCTTTAAATTTGGTTTGGAGTAGGTTTTGGAGTAATTGAGGTCCTTTTGGAATTTTGAGTCTCGGAGTATTTTCGTATGGTGATTTAAGACTTGCACGCAAAATTTGGTATTTCCGAGTAGTTTGAAGATTTTGAAATTTCTAAGTTGAATCAATTTGGTTTGAGGTATGATTCTTAGTTTTGATGTTGTTTTACGCGTTCCGAGGGTTCAAGCGAGTCCGTTTTATGATTTCAAACTTGTTGGTATGTTCGGGCGGGGCCTCGGGTGTTAACCGGACGAGGCTCGGACCAAGTTTAGACTTAGGAGCAGTAGTTGAAGCTTCCAACTTCTGCTGCAATCGCACCTGCACTTGGCCAGCCATAAGTGCGAACTTGCAGAGGCAAGCCACAAGCAATAGAAGCGGCCCAGAGAGGGACTGCCCAGTGACTGCAGAAGCGGAAAAATTGACCGCACCTGCGAAGGCGCAGGTGCGAAGAAGGGCATCGCAGGAGCGAACGAGGTCGCAGGTGCGACACATGCACCGCAGGAGCGGTCTCGCAGAAGCGGACTAGCCGGCTAAGGGGGAGGACCGCATCTACATGTTCCTTTTCGCAGATGCGGTTGACGAGCCGCATAAGCGAAAAAGCGCTTGGCAAAATGTCTTTAAAATGGGGCTCAGCCATTTTTGAGCCCATTTTCTCCATTCTTGGGCGTGTTTGGAGTTTCTTAAGAGGGGTATTCACCTAGAAACTTGGAGGTAAGTTAATTCTACCTATTGTGAATTAAATACATAGATTATGGGTAGATTATGACATGTAAATTGTAAAAATCAAGGTCTTAGATGAAAATCTAGGTTTTGATATAAATGAGATTTTAACCACGAAAATGGTTATAGAATAGGATGCAAATTGTATATTTGAGTTCTTAAGGTTATGGGTGACGATTTCCTCTGAAGATTTCCGGCATCCGGGCTAGTGGGCCCGGGGTGAATTTTAGGAATTTTACCAATTTGGGTTGGCTAATTAATCTAATAATTTAATTTTGAATTATTGAGCATGTATTGATTAAATTACATTTGGCTAGTTTCGGATTTTTCGGCACCAAATTGAGGCTTTAATGCGAAATTATGATCGGGAAGTGAGCTTTGAGACGAGGTAAGTCTCTTGTCTAACCTTGTAAGAGGGAATTTACCCCATAGCTGTTGTAAATAAATATTTATTTCTAATTGTGGGGGCTATGTAAGTACGAGGTGACGAGAGTCCGTGCGTAGCTACTATTATGCTATTGTTCGGGTAGTTTTAGGACCTAATTCATGAACTATTTGGAATTTTGCACTATACTTGTTAAATTAAAATGCCTAAATTATATTAGAACTTGTAAAGGAAATTTTGAAAGGTTATCTAGAGGCAGGAGTACTTTTGGTAGAGGCCATCCTCCCAGGCCGTTTCATTCAGCACTCCAAGCATCCCACGGTGCCTCAGGTGGTCGTGTCCCTCAGACGCATTATTCTGACCAGCTAACCTACAGTGCACCACCAACTCCTATTAGTGCACCTCCACTCCAGAGTTATCAGGGTGGTTATTCAAGTCGACAGGGTCAGTTTCAGGGCCAACAGTCACAGCAGCCGAAGTTTTGTTATACTTGTGGTGATCCGAGGCACATTGCTAGATTTTGCCCTCAGGCAATGGGCAGCTCACAGCATCAGAGTTCTCGTACCATGGTTCCGACACCAGTTGCTGCACCATCTGCTCAGTCATCCAGAGGCAGGGGTCAGACAACCAGAGGTAGAGGCCAGACTGTTAGAGGTGGAGGTCAGGCCGTTAGAGGTGGAGACTAGCCAGTTAGAGGCCATCCTAGGGACGTAGTTCAGGGTGGTGGGCCCCAGCCCCGGTGTTATGTTTTTCCAGCCAGGCCTGAGACTGAGTCATCTGACGCTATTATCACAGCTATTGTTTCAGTTTGCAGTAGAGATACTTCAGTTCTATTTGATCCGGGATCTACTTACTCTTATATGTCATCCTATTTTGCTTCCTATTTGGTTGTGCCCCGCGATTCTTTGGGTGCTCATGTGTATGTGTCCACACTAGTGGGAGATGTTATTGTTGTAGATCGTGTTTATCGTTCGTGTGTGGTTACCAATGGGAGTCTTGAGACTCGTGTAGATCTTCTACTTCTTGACATGGTTGATTTTGATGTCATACTGGGTATGGATTGGTTGTCCCCTTATCATGCTATATTAGATTGTCACGCCAAAACATTGACCTTAGCCTTGCAGGGGTTGCCTCGATTAGAGTGGAGAGGGAATTATGGCTATTCTGCCAGCAGAGTTATCTCTTATGTGAAGGCTCGGCATATGATCGAGAAGGGGTGTCTAGCTTATTTGGCTTATGTCCTCGATTCTAGTGCGGAGGTTCCTTCCATAGATTCGGTGCCGGTTGTTCGTGAGTTTCCAAAGGTATTTCCTGCAGACCTGCCGGGGATGCCACCAGACAGGGATATTAATTTCTGCATTGATTTGGCTCCGGGCACTCAGCCTATTTCCATTCCGCCATACCGCATGGCCCCGCCAGAGTTGAAAGAATTGAAGGAGCAGTTGCAAGATTTGCTTGATAAGGGCTTCATTAGACCTAGTGTCTTGCCCTTGGGTACACCTTTGTTGTTTATGAAGAAGAAAGATAGATCGATGAGGATATTTATAGATTATCGGTAGTTGAACAAAGTCATCATCAAGAACAAGTATTCATTGCCGAGGATTGATGATTTATTTGATCAGCTTCAGGGTGCCAAGGTATTTTCAAAGATTGATTTGAGATCTGGCTACCATCAATTGAGGATTAGGGCATCCGATGTTCCTAAGATAGTTTTTCGGACTTGGTATGGGCATTATGAGTTCCTAGTGATGTCATTTGGGCTGACAAATGCCCCGGCAACATTCATGGATTTGATGAACCGGGTGTTCAAACCCTACCTGGATTCCTTTGTGGTTGTGTTTATTGATGATATCTTGATCTACTCCCATAGTCGAGAGAAGCATGTGCAGCACCTTTAGATCGTTCTTCAGACTCTGAAAGACAGCCGATTATATACTAAGTTCTCAAAATGCGAGTTTTGGTTGAGTTAATTTGATTTCTTGGGTTACGTTGTATCAACAGAGGGTGTTTAGGTGGATCCTAAGAAGATTGAGGCAGTTCAGAACTGGCCTAGACCCATATCAGCTACAGAGATCCGTAGTTTCCTGGGTTTGGCGGGCTATTACCATCGATTTGTGGAGGGGTTTTCATCTATAGCAGCCCCGTTGACCAGATTGACCCAGAAGGGTGCACTGTTCAGGTGGTCAGACGAGTGTGAAGCAAGCTTTCAGAAGCTTAAGACTGATTTGACTACGGCACCGGTATTGGTGTTACCCACAGGTTAAGATCTTATACAGTATACTGTGACGCATCTCGTATTGGTCTTGGAGCGGTATTGATGCAGGGTGGCAAAGTTATTGCATATGCTTCACGGTAGCTGAAGGTTCACGAGAAGAATTACCCTGTTCATGATCTAGAACTGGCAGCCATTATTTACGCGCTGAAGATTTGTAGGCACTATCTTTACGGCGCGCCATGTGAGGTATTCACTGATCATCGGACCTTGCAGTATTTTTTCAAGCAGAAAGAACTCAATTTGAGGCAGAGAAGGTGGTTGGAGCTATTGAAAGACTATGATATCACCATATTGTATCATCCCTGGAAGGCCAATGTGGTGGCCGATGCTTTGAGTAGAAAATCAGCTAGTATGGGTAGTCTTGCATATATTCCAGTGGGTGAGAGACTGCTTGCATTGGATGTTCAGGCCTTGGCCAACCAGTTCTTGAGGTTGGATGTTTCTGAGCCCAGCCGTGTTCTAGCTTGTACAGTTGCTCGGTCTTCTTTGTTTGAGCACATCAGAGATTGGCAGGATAATGATCCTCATTTACTTGTCCTTAGAGACACAGTGCGGCATGGTGGTGCCAAGAAGGTTACTGTTGGAGATGACAGAGTTTTGAGGATATAGGGTCGTATCTTTGTGCCTAATGTGAATGGACTTCGTGAGTTGATCCTTGTGGAGTACCACAGTTCCTGGTATTCTATTCATCTGGGCGCCGCCAAGATGTATTAGAACTTGAGGCATCATTATTGGTGGAGGCGAATGAAAAATGACATAGTTGCCTATGTAGCTCGGTGCCTAAATTGCCAGCACGTAAAGTGTGAGCATCAGAGACCTGGTGGTTTACTTCAGAGGTTAGAAATTCCTGAGTGGAAGTGGGAGCGTATCACTATGGATTTTGTTGTTGGACTCCCATGGACTCAGAGGAAGTTCGATGCAGTTTGGGTTATTGTGGACAGGCTGACTAAGTCAGCGCATTTCATTCCTGTGGCAGTTACCCATTCCTCGTAGCGGTTAGCAAAGATTTATATTCGGAAGATCGTCCATCTTCACGGTGTGCCCGTGTCTATCATTTCCGATCGAGGTATGAAGTTTTCCTCGCACTTTTGGAGGGCAGTTCAGTGTGAGTTGGGTACGCGGCTTGAGTTGAGCACATCATTTCATCCTCAGACGGATGGGCAGTCCGAGCGTAATATTCAGATCTTGGAGTATATGCTCCGCGCTTGTGTTATAGACTTCAGAGGATTGTGGGATCAGTTCTTGCCCCTTGCAGAGTTCGCCTACAACAACAACTACCAATCGAGAATTCAAATGGCTCCCTATGAGGCATTATATGGTAGGCGGTGGCGGTCGCCAGTTGGATTGTTTGAGCCGGGAGAGGCTCGGTTGTTGCGCACAGACTTAGTACAGGATGCCTTGGATAAGGTCAAGATTATTCAGGATCGACTTCGCACAGCTCAGTCCAGGCAGAAGAGTTATGCCGACCGTAGAGTTCGTAATGTTGCATTCATGGTCGGAGAGAGAGTGTTACTTCGGGTATCACCCATGAAGGGTGTAATGAGGTTTGGAAAGAAAGGCAAGTTGAGCCCTAGGTATATCGGACCTTTTGAGATTCTGGGGAGAGTGGAAGAGGTGGCTTACTGGCTTGCGTTTCCACCTAATTTAGCAGCTGTTCATTCAGTATTCCATGTGTCCATACTTCAAAAGTATCACGGCGATCCGTCCCATGTGTTAGATTTCAGCTCTGTCCAGTTGGACAAGGATTTGACTTACTAGGAGGAGCCGGTGGCAAATCTAACCCGGCAAGTTTGCCAGTTGAGATCAAAGAGTTACCCTTCGGTTCGAGTGTAGTGGAGAGGTCAGCCTATTGAGGTAGCTACTTGGGAGTCCGAGTCTGATATGCGGAGTAGATATCCTCACCTTTTCACCAGCCCAGGTACGTTTCTATGTCCGTTCGAGGACGAACGGTTTGTGGAGAATGTGATGACCCAAAAGGTCATCTTATGTTTTGAAACTTGAATCTGCGTTCTTAATTCATAAAAATCTCATTTTTACCCTCCGCAATTTGCGTGCGCAGTCCGGGTAGGTTTCCGCAAAGCTTTTATGTTGAAAACTAATAAAAATAAGAATTTTTGCCTTAAAAGTTAATTTTAGTTGACTTCGGTCAACGTTTTTAGTAAACGGTCCCAGATCCATGATTTGACGGTCTCGGTAGGTCCGTATCAAATTATGGGGCCTGGGCGTATGCCTGGAATTGAATTCGGAGGTCCCTATCCTGAGTTATGAATTTTTGATGAAAATTAAAAGTATGGAAATTAATTGGTTTTAAGAATTGATTGATATTTGGCATTGTTAGTATCGGGTCTATATTTTGGTTCCGGAGCCCGGTACATGTTCATCATGATATTTAAGACTTGTCTGTGAAATTTGGTGAGAAACAGAGTTGATTTGGCGTGATTCGGACGTCCAGTTGAGAAAATAGAAATTTTAAAGTATTCTTGAGAATTTCATTTGATTTGGTACTAAATTCGTAGTTCTAGGTATTATTTTGGCGATTTGATCACGTGAGAAAGTTCGTATGATATTTTTAAACTTGCGTGCATGTTTGGTATGGAGCCCCGAGGGCTCGGGTGAGTTTTGGATAGACTACAGAGTGATTTGGACTTAGAAAAATAGCTGGTGTGCTTCAGCTGTGTTGCAGGCCTCAGACCTCGCAAATGCGAGGTCAGGGTTGGAATTTACGATCACTGTTGAGGTCGCATTTGCAAACTTCTCATCGCAAATGCGAAGAGAAGCTGGGCCAGCCTGTGTTTGCAATTGCAAACGTTTCTTCGCATTTGCGAAGGGAGTCTCGGAGGGGTATAGATCGCAAATGCGATCTTTTGTCCGCATTTGCGAGGTCAGTGATCGCAATTGCGACACTTTCCTCGCATTTGCGAAGGGCAGCAGGATTGTGAAGGCTTTGCAATTGCGATAGCCCCTTCGCAATTGCGAGCTTTGCATTTTCGAAGCTCAAGTCGCAAATGCAACGTCTGCAGCTGAACAAAATAACTTTTGGACGGGAATTTTCATTCATTTCCTAAATTTTCAAGAACTAAAACACAAGAGGCAATTTTTCAAAGACCATCTCTTCCCCAAATCATAGGTAAGTGATTTTAGACTAGTTTATTTCAATCTTTCACTATATTTTACAAGAATTTAACCTAAAATCTAGGATTTTCATGGTGGAATTAGGGATTTTTGGGTAGAACTTTGGAATTTCGAAATTTGAGGATTTAGACCTCAAATTGAGGTCGGATTCCATAACTAATTGTATATCCGGTCTCGGGGGAGAATGCGTAAATGGATTTTGGTCCGAACCTCGGGTTTGGACCAAGCGGACCCGGGGTCAGATTTTGACTTTTGTAGGAAAAACTTAGGAAAACGGTAATTTTGCATTAAAGTTGATTCATTTAGCGATAATTGATGATATTTAACTGATTATGATTAGATACGAGTGGTTTGGAGGTGAATTCTAAAGGGAAAGCGATACTTGAGCAGTAAGTGGCTTGCGAAATTGAGGTAAGTGTTGTGTCTAACTTTGGATTGAGGGAATATGTATTGTGTGAGTATTTGCTACGTGTTTTGTTGTTGAATACAATGTATAGTTGAGATGACGAGCATCTATACGTCGTGGTCGAGTAATAGCATGAGAATGAAATTCCATTTCTTGCAAATTTGTAATCTTAAATCTTGTTATCCATGCTTATTATTGTTGTTGAAATATTGGGAGACTTGTATCCGGTTCCCCCAAGGTCAATAAAATTGTGAATATTGATTCGAGGTCGAGATGTTAAATTGTGAAAGTAATCATTGATGAAATATTGATTTCTTGTGAAATTTCTCTCTCTATCCGTTGTTATTGATTCTGTGAATTGTGAGGAAGAGTGTAAAGCACGAAGGGTGATGCCGTGCATAATTTAATTATATTGTGAGGAAGAGTGTAAAGCACGAAGGGTGATGCCGTGCATAATTTAATTATATTGTGAGGAAGAGTATAAAGCACGAAGGGTGATGTCGTACATAATTTGATTATATTGTGAGGAAGAGTGTAAAGCACGAAGGGTGATGCCGTGCAGTTTTCCTTGCTGTTTAATTTTCTCAATTCTTTTAAGGATTTTCTGTTTAATTCTGTCTTTTCATTATTCTCGCTCTTTATGTTGTATTCCCCCACGGTGTGTTCCCTTCCCATTATTTTTGCATTATTGCTTTATTCACTATCGTTGCCACTAGCATGATTATACTATTCAGGTTATATGTGGGTGTCTTGTCCTAGCCTCGCCACTACTTCGCCGAGGTTAGGCTCGACACTTACCAGTACATGGGGTCGGTTGTACTGATGCTGCACTCTGCACTTTCTGTGCAGATTTTAATACCGGCTCAGATTGATCGAGATTTACTATTGGTCCGCTGTCCGGAGACTCAAGGTAGATCTGTCGGCGTTCACAGACCTTGAAGTCCCCGTCTAGCTTTTATGTCCTACTGTTTTCTTTCATTCAGACAATTGTATTTCTTTCAGACTATTACTTGTAGTAAATTCTAGCATGCCCGTAAATTGTGACTCCAGATCCGGGTGGTAGTAGTTAATACAGATTTATGATATTCCGCACTTATTATATTTCACCTTAGTTAATTATTGTTAATTAGTGAATGGAAATAAGGAATTGGTTAATGATTCTCTAACGTTGGCTCGCCTAGTAAGTGAAATGTTAGGCGCCGTCACGGTCCCGTCGGTGGGAAATTTTGGGTCATGACAGTATATCCCCCTTTTGCAGCAAAAATAAAAACTACTAACTTTAAATTAAAATATGAAACCACTGACAACAATTTTGTCTCCGGCGACGATAGTTATTCTAATGTTTTTTATTTTTGTACTATCCTCTGATAAGTTCTTGAGGATTAAAGATCTGCCTTTCTTTTTTGTTGTACTCTAATTGATCGGCATTATTTGGAATTATATTTGTATTAATTTAATAAAGTTCTATGGTCATGAGGGAAAAATGGAGGTGGCAGATGCGATGATAGGTGAAAATAATAATAGTGGAAGTCAAAATTTTCTTTTGGAGGTGGAAAGAGATAGTGTCTGGTGAAACAAGTATGATAATGGTGATTTTTTAGGTTGTTGATAATGGAGGCGAGAGAAAGAATAGAGAAAGAAAGGTGAAGATTGAAAAAAACGGGAAAATGTTTTATTCTTAGCGGTAAAAAATATTGAAGCACATGTACTCCACGACATAACATAGATGCGGTTGTGATATTTTAAGGGTAAATTTATTCCATTTTAAAATAGTTCAAGAGGGTAATAGGACCCCCACAAAAATTAAGTGTGTAATTAAAAATTCAGCTACAAATTAAGGAGTACTTATGCATTTTCCATTGTTTCTATTTACTTGGATATGCTTTTTGACTTATAAGAATCCTTTGTGCTCATATAGTCAACAATCAACATAGTGGTTACCAATTACTTTCTTATTTAGTTGTCCACTTTGATATTGCATTCCCCTTAAGAAAAAATAAATAAAATATACTCCATATTTTAAAGTTTTACCCATAATAATGATAACATTTCAAAAAATCTTGGGAAATAAGTAATTAATAATAAGAGTACAATAGAAGAAAAAACGATTGGCTTTCTCTTGATTTACTAAAATGGACAAGTAAAAGTAAAAATATATTTTTAGTACAATTAACAGGTAAAAGTGAACGTGAGGAGTATTAAAGTAGACTCTTAATTCTCGAAACTCCTGAATCGACAACAAATATTTGTTGACCCAATTGTTTTTGCAATTTATTTTAATTTTGATGTTAATTTGACCCACCTTGTCACGACCCAAAAATCACTATGGGTCATGATGCCGCCTAACACCGCCGTCAGGCAAACCAACATTTGAATTATTAATTTATTTACTCATTTTAGTATTTTTGAAATCGTGATTTTCCTTAATTTAACAGTATATCATAGAATTTAAAAAAATGAATAAAACTATTAACGTGAACCACGATAATGAATAACCCGAATAAAACCCCCAAAACTCGGTGTCACAAGTGTATGAGCAAATTTCTAAGGAGTACCATAATAATACAACATATGTCTGAATGTATTAAGATAGAATAAAATTAATAGTCCAATGGAGACTCGGTAGACTGCGATGCGTAGCATGAATGCATCTCACATAAAGTCTCCACCATAGACGCACCTCTGCGCCCCAAAATGACCACTAGACATATATGTACTTGCTAAAATGTGCAGCAAGTATAGTATGAGTACGTAAATCAACGCGTACCCAGTAAGTATCAAGTCTAACCTCGAAGAAGTAGTAATGAGAGGTCGACATCAACACTTACTAAAGGTCCAATAGGGCAACATAATAAAGCGTGAGCAGATATGAAGCATAAGGAAATAATAGGGTAAATCTGTAAGTTACATAGTCTTTTAAATATTTTCTTTAAGGCATGAATTTCTAAATCTTGTATTCTATCATAACAACTTAGAAAATATCATGTGTCATTTTCAAATAAATAAGGAATACTATATAAATGTTAGGCATCAGTGGACCGTTTAGCACGGGACCAAACGGTCCCGATCCCGAGCCGGTCCCTACAAAAAGCCCGTTTAGGCCCGGGCCCGTTTGGCCTGTTTAATTTGGGACCGGCCCGGGACCGTTTGGACTGGCCCACTTGGATCGTTTAGGCCCGGGACCGGCCCACTTGCCAGCCCTACCCTGAATGTTCCCGACATCAACCAACAAAATGCCCAAAACCCAACACCTCCTCAAAACACACAAAACCAGTAACCGCAAAATCCTCCCGCACCTCATTAATACGCCATGCCTCCCCAAAATCCTAATCCTCCACGAGTACCAACTCCTCCACAACATCATCATCATCCGACCCAGTACCCACAAACTACCACCTACCACACTCCTCAAATTGCACCACAACCTACTCCTGATCCCTAAAACTCAACCAATGATCACCACTACACCCAAATCCCTAGAGTCTACCAAAGTAACCCCATATACGTGGAAACCTTATCCAACGCTTCACAACAAACCGCGTATATACCGAAATCCGCCGAGAAGGACCTGCTCATTAAGAACATGGCGAAAGTACTTAAGAAGCTTACAAGTCGAGTCCAAGGTATTGAAGGTGGTAAAGGCATCAAAGGTTTAAACTCTGAGGATTTATGTATTCAACCGGACATAGAACTGCCAGAGGGTTACAAATCTCCTAAGTTCGAAATGTTCGGCGAGACAGGTGATCCAAAGGTACATCTAAGGATGTATTGCGACAAGCTCGTAGGGGTTGGTAAAGTTGAAAGAATCCGCATGAAGCTGTTCATGAGGAGACTCACTGGAGACGCCCTATCTAGGTACATTAGTCAAAATCCAAAGAAGTGGATTAATTGGGTAAGCATGGCATCAGATTTTATGGATCGGTTCAGATTCAACATAGAGAATGCACCAGACGTCTTCTATATCTAGAATCTTAAGAAGAAGCCGACAAAAACTTTCCACGAGTATGCTACTCAATGGAGATCAGAGGCTGCAAAAGTAAGGCCAGCATTGGAAGAAGAACAAATGAACTAATTCTTTGTCCGGGCCCAGGATACGCAGTATTATGAGAGGTTGATGGTTATTGAAAATCATAAATTCTCCGACATCATCAAATTGGGTGAAAGAATAGAATAGGGAATCAAAAGCGGGATGGTAACAAATTTCAAGGCACTCCAGGCTACGAACAAAGCCTTACAGTCGAGGGGATAAACGTGATAGAAACTGATGAAGAATGGGACCCGGAGGGGTCAATTGGGCTCATTAATGGAGAGGATGATCCCAAAATGCCCCAGTCACTCTCACGCCTATTGTGGTACAGATATAGTCACCAATTGAAGTTGAGGTAGCCACACCGACTCCGTTCAAGGTTGAAGTAACAACGCCCTCAGCTGCACCGACTCCGTTCGAAGTAGAAGTGACCACACCATTCATCATAACGGTAGCACCCACATTATCCTTTAATTCCAGTGTTGTGCCGTAGGACTATACTGCAGAAGCGAGAAGGAAAGGAAAGTGGAAAATGGAAGAAACTGGTGCAGCACAAGGGGGAACAAGTAAAGAAGCCGCTTCCAAGCAGCCTATCATTGAAACAGGCCTGGATGATCTTTGGAGAAAGGTGCAAGCAAGGGAGTATTCTGTGGTTGATCATTTGAACAAAACCCCTACTCAGATATTCATTCTATCACTACTGCAGAATTCTAAGGCACATAGGAACGCGTTGATGAAAGTGTTGAATGAGGCTTATGTACCCAACAACATTACTAGTGGAGAGATGGCCAACATGGTAGGATAGGTATTGGAGAGCCATAAGATCACTTTCCACGAAGATGAATTGCCACCAGAAGGGTTGAGCCATAATTGGGCGTTGCATATCACAGTACAGTGCGAAGACAAATTCATTGCCAAGGTCTTGATAGAAGGGGGTTCAAGTCTCAACATCTGCCCGTTGACTACTTTGAAGAGGTTAGGTAAAGGTTTGCATGAGATACGAGCAGGAACTATGAACATAAAAGCGTTCGATGGGTCTCAAAGGGCCACAATCGGAGAAACCAACCTCTGCTTACAAATGGGTCTAACTTGGTTTGATGTTGAATTCCAAGTGCTCGAAATATCCTGCTCATACAATCTGCTATTGTGATGACCTTGGATATATGCCGCTGGTGCTGTAGCGTCTACTCTGCACCAGGCTGTGAAGTTCGAATGGAATCATCAGGAGGTGATCATTCATGTAGACGAGAGTAACCCTATTTACACCAACCAGACTGTCCTGGTTGTGGAGAATAGAAGGAGGTTAGGGGGAGAGACTTACCATCACATTTCGCGTGTTAACACGATCGAGAAGGACAAATGGTGGAGTTGCAAAATAGAAAGCATATTGGTATGGACAGGGTATGAACCGGCAAGGGTCTCGGCAAGAATCTCCAAGGTATCACCAAATTAATACAGTTAAAACGTCACGGCACGACCTTTGGACTGGGATATCAATACACCTGGCACGAGTATCAGAATTGGTCACCACCATGGCATGGTCCTTATTACCCTCTTGAGCAGTCGATACCACATTTGAGCTAATCCTTCCATCAGGCTGATATGATGTGGGGATTCGAAGAAGATAAAGCGCTAGCTGGTTTAAGTAATCTATTCTTGGAAGATGAAGACATGGACTGCAGTGTAATAGTTGAGGAGGTGGAGGAAGAAGGCCTCGTCATCCAGACAGTTGAGAAGGGAGCTATTCTCAGGAACTGGACTGCCACACCATCAAGGGCCCACCGAGTTCCGGGGTAGCCTGGCTACTAGTGTCATTTATTTTGAAAACAATTCTTATGAGCATTTTAAAAATATTTTCAGTATTTTGTTTTGAAACATTTTTTTGAATCATTAAAAATCGCTTTTATTTGATATCTTGATAATTATCAATGGTTTGCTATTTTATTATTTATTACTATTCTCTACATTTTTCTCTCTACAATATTACTATTTTTTATCACGATGAACCAACAACTGTGACATGTAATAAGACAACGTAACATAAGGATAGAGACTCGAAAGAAATAGAAGAAGAGGATATAATACCAGAGGAAATTGTTAGAGAAGTTGAATATTTTGAGAACAAGCCTAAGTCCAACCTAGGCGAAACTGAGATAGTTAACTTGGGAGATTCCGAAACAGTCAAAGAAACTCGCATAAGCATTCACCTGTTACCATCAGAGAAAGAACAATACACTCATTTCCTGATAGAATATGAAGACATTTTCGCAAGGTCTTATGATGATATGACTGGTTTGAGCACGTCCATAGTGGCTCATAAACTACCCACCAACCCAATGTGTCCGCCAGTAAAGAAGAAGCTCAGAAAGTTCAAGCCAGATATGAGTCTAAATATCAAAGAAGAAGTCACCAAGTAGATCAAAGCTAACGTTCTCAGAGTGGTTGAATATCCAACTTGGTTGGCTAATATCGTGCCAGTTCAGAAGAAGGATGGGAAAGTCAGAGTATGCGTCGATTATCGGGACCTAAACAGAGCAAGTCCCAAAGATGATTTTCCATTACCCAACATACAAATACTGATCAACAACTGCGCCAAGCATGAACTCCAATCCTTAGTGGATTTCTTCGCGGGATATCATCAGATCTGGATGGATGAAGAGGATGCCGAAAAGACAGCTTTTATTTCACCGTGAGGGGTGTAATGCTATAAAATGATGCCATTTAGTCTAAAGAATGCTAAGGCCACTTATATGAGGGCCATGACAACTATTTTCCATGACATGATACACAAGAAGATAGAGGTATATGTGGATGACGTCATCATAAAATCCAAGAAAAGTACAAATCACATAGCAGACTTGAGGAAATTCTTTGATCGGCTTCGGAGGTACAATTTGAAATTGAATCCTACAAAATATGCCTTCGGGGTCCCCGCAGGAAAGTTGTTAAGATTCATCGTCAGCCACCGAGGAATTGAGCTAGACCCATCAAAGGTCAAGGCTATCCAGGAATTGCCACCTCCAAAGAATAAGAAAGAAGTGATGAGCTTCTTGGGACGTCTTAATTCTATTAGCCGTTTCATAGCACAATCAACCATGATCTGTGAGCTAATTTTCAAAATGTGAAAGAAGGATGCCGCAACCAGTTGGACTGAAGACTGCCAGAAAGCTTTTGACAGAATCAAAGAATATTTGTCCACACCGCCAGTCCCGGTCCCGAGAGAACCTGGTAGCCAACTGCTACTCTATCTCTCCATATTAGATGGGGTTTTCGGTTTTGTCTTAGGGCAACACGATGAGACGGGAAGGAAAGAACATGCCATATACTATCTGAGTAAGAAGTTCACACCCTACGAAGCATGGTATTCTTTGCTGGAACACACCTGTTGTGATTTGACCTGGATAGCCCAGAAACCGAGGAACTACTTCTGTGCCTATACCATATATCTCATATCAAGGATGGATCCTCTGAAGTACATATTCCAGAAACCTATGCCTATAGGGAAGTTGGCAAAATGAAAGATATTGTTGAGTGAATTTGACATCGTCTATGTGACTCAGAAGGCAGTTAAAGGACAAGCATTAATGGATCATCTTGCGGAAAATCCTGTAGGAGGAGAATACGAACTACTAAAAACATATTTTCCCGATGAAGAAGTATCATTCATAGGAGAAGATATCGCCGAAGCCGACGACGGATGGAGAATGTTTTTCGATGGAGGCGCAAACTTCAAATGAGCGGGTATTGGAGCTATTTTGGTTTCAAAAACAGGTCAACATTATCCGGTATCCGCGAAACTCAAATTTTCGTGCACCAGTAATATGGCAGAATATGAGGCTTGCATATTGGGGCTCAATTTGGCCGTTGACATGAATATCTAGGAATTACTGCTAATTGGTGATTCAGATCTTCTGGCACATCAGGTGCAGGGAGAATGGGCTACAAAGAATACCAAGATATTACCATATCTATATCATGTGCAAGAGATGATGAAGAGGTTCACGAAGATAGAGTTTAGACATGTCCCGAGAATCCAGAATGAGTTTCCAGATGCATTGGCCACTTTGTCCTCCATGATACAGCATCCGTACAAGAATTTCATCGATCCCATTCCGGTAAGGATTCATAATCAGCCAGCTTACTGCGCTCATGTTGAAGAAGAAGTATACGGGAATCCATGGTTCCATGATATCAAGGAGTACTTGGCAAAAGGAGAGTACCCAGAGCATGCAAATCATACTAAAAAACACACGCTCCGAATATTGTCCAACCATTTCTTCCAAAGTGGAGGATTTATGTACTGAAAGACTCCAGAACTAGGGTTATTACGGTGTGTTGACGCCAAGGAAGCTTCCAAACTGCTCGAAGAGATACACTCTGGAACTTGCGGACCACACATGAATGGTTTCGTTTTAGCCAAGAAGATACTGAGGGCAAGTTATTTTTGGATGACTATGGAAACAAACCGCATCAGGTATGTCCAGAAATGTCATCAGTGCTAAATACACGCATATATATGATACAGGTGCCACCAAATGAACTCAATGCAACGAGTGCAACTTGGCCTTTTGCCGCTTGGGGAATGGACGTCATTGGACCAATCGAGCCCGCCGCTTCAAACGGGTACATGTTCATTTAAGTGGCCATGGACTACGTCACCAAATGGGTCGAAGCTGCATCCTACAAAGCTGTAACCAAGAAAGTCATCGTAGATTTTGTCAGAGATCGTATTGTTTGCCGATTCGGGGTTCCAGAGTCCATCATCACCGACAACGCCGCCAATCTCAACAGTGACCAAATGAAAGCTATGTGCGAGACCTTCAAAATCAAGCACAAGAATTCCACAGCATACATGCCTCAAATGAATGAAGCCGTGGAGGCCGCAAACAAGAATATCAAGAAAATACTGAGGAAGATGGTAGACAACCACAAGCAATGGCACGAGAAGTTACCATTTGCCTTATTGAGGTACCGTACCACAGTCCGCACATCAACCGGGGCAACTCCCTATTTGCTGGTCTACGGTACCGAAGTTGTCATTTCTGCCGAGGTTAAAATTCCTTCTTTAAGAATTATACAAGAAGTTGAACTCAGTGATGCAGAACGGATAAGAAGCCGTTATGAACAATTAGCTCTCATTGATGGGAAAAGAATGAATGCAATGTGTCATGGTCAACTCTATTAGAATAGGATGTCCAGAGCTTTCAACAAAAGGGTCAAACCTATACAGTTCGCACCGGGGCAGCTGGTACTGAAGTGGATCTTCCCGCATCAAGATGAAGCCAAAGGGAAATTTTTTCCCAATTGGAAAGGGCCCTACATGGTTCACAGAGTACTAACAGGAGGAACACTCATACTCGCAGAAATGGACGAGAGGTTTGGCCAAAGCCTATCAATTCAGACGCAGTCAAAAGATATTATGTTTAGAATGTTTGCATTTCTTCATCTTATGTAATTGAACTATGCTAGACCTGATTCCCGTTTAAGAGGGGATACGTAGGCAACCCTGTGGGTTCGGTCACAATTCAATAAAAAATTTATTTTCCCCACAACCAGAAGCTGGGGCAGAATTTTGAGAAGGACCCTCAAAATTCAAAGGAAGTCGCAATGTCTCTAAAGTTTCACAGTCATTGGTTCATCTAATTTATCCGATATTGAATACTAATGTATTTTAAGAAACTACATTCATCATAGGCACGCACATTTTCAAAAACTTTTTTTTATGAAACAACCAGATGCTACCCATGGTAACTCAAGTAGGACTTCGATACAGAGCAAATAAAAGAAGGCAGGCGGAGGCACGAACCAACCTTCCCCCGTAAAACTCATGATCGTCATTTGGATGCAGGAACAAGAAATATTCTCAAATTCGGGCACACCTCAGAATCACTATCTTCATTACGACAAAGATGCCAAGCGCAAACACATTTCCAACTAAGAAATACTCTACTACCACTTATTATTTGTTCATTGCATGATACTAAGCATTATCTCCATCTTGCATAAGGCTAAGCTTTGCCTCCTTAATTGCATAAGGCTAAGAACTGCCTTCTCCTGCATGAGACTAAGCATTGTCTCCACCTTTGCATGAGGTTAAGCCCTGCCTCCTCAATTGCATAAGGCTAAGCACTGCCTTCCCCTGTATGAGACTAAGCATTGTCTCTATTTTGCATGAGGCTAAGCCCTGCCTCCTCAATTGCATAAGGCTAAGCACTGCCTTACCCTGCATGAGACTAAGCATTGTCTCCACCTTTGCATGAGGCTAAGCCCTGCCTCCTCAATTGCATAAGTCTAAGCATTACCTTCCCCTGCATGAAACTAAGCATTGTCTCCCGCTTGCATGAGGTTAACCCCTGCCTCTTCAATTGCATAAGGATAAGCATTGCCTTCCCTTGCACGAGACTAAGCATTGTCTCCCATCTTGCATAAGGCTAAGCCTTGCTTCCTCCTTGCATGAAACTAAGCATTGTCTCCCATTTCGCATGAGGCTAAGCATTGCTATGCTACTTGAAATCTAGCATTATTTTCTATTTTTCTCATGGCTAAGCTCTTCCCCCGATCTTACACAAGACTAAGCTCTGTCTTGTTTCGCTTCGCATATGACCAAACATCATGTCTTTGCATCTCATGAGCTGAAACATCGCCATTCTATCCAAAGACGTTATAGTCCGAAGGCATCATCCTCATAGCCAGAAGACACCATGACATGGCCTGAGGATATCTCAATATTGCACATCATTATTCAAAGGCGTCATAGTTCAGAGGCACCATTTTCATGGCTCGAGAACATCATTTCATGGCCTGCGAATCCCTTATCACGCAATTCATGGCCCAGGACATCATGGTCTAATGACATCATCCCCATCGTCCAAAGACATCTTTCATGGTCCAAAGGGAATTTGCATCATGTTTAAATTATCTCAATATACACCTGCATGCATTGTATTTAAGTTTTGCAGGTAATCTAGGAGGTAGCCGTTCTCCCAACGGGAGCAATCTTCGCTCCAGTTTCCATTCAATATTCACACCCTATAACTACATCAAATACATCCAACTACCATCTGTTACCCATTTCCACTTGATTACCGTTCAAATACCAATAACCGGTTCAA
Source organism: Nicotiana tomentosiformis (assembly GCF_000390325.3). Lineage (NCBI taxonomy): Eukaryota > Viridiplantae > Streptophyta > Magnoliopsida > Solanales > Solanaceae > Nicotiana > Nicotiana tomentosiformis. The sequence goes on from NC_090819.1 coordinate 134,596,997, forward strand.
GGTACATTCATTCACAACTCCGATGTCGTCCTATCTAGAAGAACCTATCCATTCATACAACAACTCCATCAGCTCAGTTCACCGCTAGACCCAGAACTACACACGGCCTGGTTTCCGTAAAACCAGGGATCAAAAACCAGAGTTCGACCTCTATTTTGCAAATCAGCCCATTCGGTCAAAATCGGTCATCATTTCTTTACCCGATAACTCTTTCATCATTCCCGTGTAAAGAGGGGCAGCTGTTGATACCCAATTTTCCTTCATATTTTAAAATATATATATACTTTCAAAATAATATATTTGCATTATCATTTAGTTTATAAACCTATACAAACTTGTTTTCATAATTTTCCATATTTTTTAAAGTCTTTAAATCGATTTCTTTCTCCATTTTATTGAATAAATATCCAATAATTATTCTTCAAATTATTTTTATGATGATTTAATCATCAAAACTTATCATTTACACCAACTTGTATGTTTTTAAATATTTTACTGCATTTGTTGTATAATACATTTGCATTTTTAGGCAAATTGCAAATTTTTGCAATAATAGCCCATATTCATGTATAATTACATTATTTATGCAAAAAAAACTTTTTATATTTTTATATTGTAAGTTATTATTTTTTAATCATTTTAGTGCACAAGTAATATTTTTGTTATTTATTAATTATTTTTATAAATTATTATTTTTTTGCTAAAATATTGGGTATTTAAAAACTAGCCCACTCTTGAACTTATTTTCAGACCAAACAAAGGCCCAAAGCCTAATACACTAGCCCAAACAACCCCAAGCCCAAACCAAATTAACCAAACCCCTAACCCGGTCGCGACCTGTTTCTAATAACCCGACCCAACTACCCTTTAATCGTGGCCGTTGATCTCTGAGATCAACGACCCATATCAAACCCTCCCCTTTAAACTAACCCAAACCTCAACCCTAATCCCATTCTCCCCCGTCCACCCCCCTAATATCCCTCACCTCCCTTCTCCCTCCTAAGAACCCTAGCTGTCGCCCCTAAATCCTCCCATAATCCCGTCTAATATGGGATTCTATGGCTACTACTTGACATATATGACCTTCTCCGGATGTTGGTTACTCTCCTATACTGCTTGCCTAAACACAATGTTCTATTGTGAGTACGAATATTTGTGCATTTTTTGTTGATTCTTATTTTTCATAAAAAACTAGGGTTTACAGATCTCTTCAAATCGAACCAAAATTGGTTCGATTCTCTGATTTTGAGTATTATTTGTGTCTATATTCGTCCTATGCTACCGTTTCTATGTATATTCCTTTGATATTTATTTTTCCTAAAAACTAGGGTTTACCGGCTTATTCTCCTAATTTGATTTTAAAATGATTTATGTGTTCTTCTTTCCTTTTATGGTCTGATTGTTTGTATTTCCTTACTTATGTGCTGATTTTTACCACTATATAAACCCATCCCCTTTCCCCTTTTTGGACAGACAAAAAGTCACTAAAAAACTCTCACTAAAATTGAGGTTTCTACTCTGTATTTGTTTACTATTCTGTTCTGTTTTGCTCTTGGCCGTCTGAAAGACAAGGCCACCAGATTTCTACTTTTTTGATCATCTCTTGGGTGTGAGCACTGCCCTGGGTTCTTGAAACCCTTTGGAACTTGACACATTTGAGACTCTGGGCCCTTACAGTTGTTCTTTTCTTGTTTATTGAACAATCACTGGTTAGTTTCTAAATTCCCGCAATGTTTATTCTCTTATGTTAGCATGTTCTTTAAAACTGCACGACTTAATGTATTCCCTTGACTCTCTTTATGTGTGATTCAGCCTATAATTGCTAGCCTAATAATGTCTTTGCACCAACTTAGTTAATTTAGACAGAATGAAGCATGTTTAGTTTGGTGTTGTTGATAATTCAAATGTTCTGCCTTGATTATATGGTTCAATCCATGTTCTCTGCCTAATTCAGAACTTCTAGTGATTAATTGATGTTATTAGCATGCCTTAACTTGTTTATGACCTTTACTCTAAGTGTAGTATGCTCCTATGATAATGGTTGCCACTTTATGTGTTCTTGCCATATCCAATTCTGCACCTCTAACAACCTGTTATCCTTTAAACTAATCCTCCTTGACTGATACACTCTATGATATCTAATCATGTTTGTATTATACTGTGTAATCCTGAGTTTGGTATAATATGATCCTTTAAGTTCTACACTAGTGGCATTACTTGGTTTTACTAGTCTAATGCCCTTGCATGTTGACTTTGCAATCCCATGCTCTTTGTTTCTTATCATATGACACCCTGCCCAATATGTTAGTTTGCTTTTTGAGTTCATTATGTGATTATCTTATAGTGTTTGCAAATGCTTTTCCAAATCTATTACTATTTTTCATTGATTGTATCTTGTTATGAGTCTAATTCTGGGCCGGCTGAAAGCCAAGGCCCCCCTCCCCTAAATCTTCCCTATCAACCTCCCTAGTGTAAGCACTGCTCGGGGCCCATTTTGAGACCCTTGTGAACTCTGACACACTAGGGTTTAAGGTTCTTTGGGCCACTTTGTCCTAATTGTTCAACTCTGCCGCTCCTTTTTCACCTACTGAATAAACCAATTGGTTTGTGTAAATGGCTGTTGATCAGCTCTGGCTACTAGGTTTTGGCTATTTTATGTAAATGAAGATTATTTTTCTGGGTTTGATTGGCTATGACTTCTGGGCTATGGTGAAGCCTGTTGGATATGTAATTGAAGGCCTGGCTGGGCTGGGTATACTTTGGGCCTATCTTAGGCCCACTATAGTTATTTTGTAACTTTGTAATTTATTTCATTCATTGGGCCTGTAATTATGTTGTAATAACAATTGGGGTGTTTGTAAAATTGGGAAAATGGGTCTATTATAATGTTTGCTTGAAACAAGTTGAAATCCTGCCTATAGGTTTTTAATTTGCCCAAACATGTTCTGCTACCATGTATTGTTAGATATCCTGCCTATAGGTGTTAATTTGCTCGAACATATTTTGCTCCTATGTATCTTTAGAAATTCTGTCTATAGGGTAATACCACTCGCCTTAATGTGTTAATATTGAACTTTCAAACACTGTTTCATTGCTTAACTCTGCCGCAATTAGAAAGCATGCCTATAGGATCAAACTGGGTAATTCTGAGTATTTTCAATAGTTATCACTGCCAAGTACTACGCAAATCACCTAGAAATCATGTCTATAGGTTTAACCACTTATAATTTGTAATTTCAACAATCAGCTCGCAATACCAGATTCCTTAAAATGTAAAGTTGTTCAGAAATCACGTATATAAAGGTAGCATCTTGCATCTGAAACTGCTTGCATGTTCGAATCCCAAGGTCACATGGAAACCATGTCTATAGGGCCTAATTACTTTAATTTGTTTCAATCCTGAAATTGTCCAACGTTTAATGTGAAAATTTGTTCGCGTGCATTTGTTGTCTAAGTATGGAGGCTAACTTGAGCCCTTATTTTCTTTTACATGAAGTCCAACTTATTTTGTATGTCGCCTAGTTTTATCATTTCTTAGCAGCTTAAGCTATGTCTCGAAACCATCCAAAATAGAGGTCTAAACGCCTCCTGGACCATTGGCAAGGGACGGGTAGTGCACACATAGGGCACGATTTAGAATCAACTAGTGCGCTTTAGGTAAAACCTCAAAGATAGTAATCGGGTAGCAGGAGATGATAATCTTTGCCTGCTGAATAATACAAGTAACACTCCACCTCGAGGGAGTTACGAAGTATTATTTATGTTGCACGGGGTAATCCTTTAGGCAAAAAAATATAGGACCCCCCATCTTGTCTTTAAACCAATTATCTGTGTTTACTCAAGGACTTTCTAATAATAATTTTATTTTCAAACTTCTTATTTCTCTCTCTGACTATTTGACTAATTCGTATAATTCAAGTTCGGTAGGGACCCATAGTTTTGGACCTCGAAGAGTGCCTAACACCTTCTCTTCAAGGTAAATTGAGCCCTTACCCGATCTTTGGTGACGCAAACTGGTTAAACCAGAGTAATTTGCAAATAGGTGCCCTAACGCACCTCAAACTCCTTAGGTGACGACTTTCTCTTTTAACACCTTCCTTTAAAGGAGTTGTCACGTGTCGAAACCTGATTTCGCGAGATAGAGGGGCGCAACAACAAATATATCCACTCACGCCATATAATATCTGGTTATACACAACCCAATTGATCATGAACATGCACATGAATGAATTCCTCTACAAACCCCCAAATCACAAATGTAAGAAATGAAAAAAAAAGAATTTAGGATTTAGCAAAGTTGACAAGTTCTAAACACCAATACAATGCTTGTTTGGTTTATTAAGACGATTACACCCAAAATTGAAGCTTGATTCTTGTTTGATGCCGCCAAAAACCACTGTGGTCAAGGGGGTTGAGAGAAAGTGAGAATAGAGAATAGATGAAACATAAAATGGCAAAAACAATTGGTGAAATAAGGTTTTTCAAACCTTGTGGGTGACCCACAAGTTTTGAAATTGTTAAAAAGGCCCCAACCACTTTAAGCCACTCATTTGGAAATTTTTCAATCCAAAAGAAATTGAAAAATAAAATAGGAGGTGGCCAATTTAAGTTTTTTGAGGTCTTCTTAACAATTTCTCTCTCGAGAGAGAATACGAGTAAAAGTTTCCACTCCCTAGACTTTTGCAATAGACCCCAACGTCCATGATCACTTCTATCTCTTCGCCACACTATTCTTCTTCTTTTGGTTTGAAGTTTGGTATAGAATACGAGTGAACTTAAATTCAATGCATCATTTGCCTGAAGTTTAGATGCCACAGTTTGTACTTCAGATTAATTGTTATGTTCAAAATTGTTGCAACTGAACTCTGTATCAATACTCTGAAGTTCGAACAGTTGCACGTGAACTTCAAACTAATCCTGCTCTTGAACCTCAAATCAATGGTCTATTGTTTGAACTGCAATGAGTATATGTTTTCCATACATATTCAATATAATAATTCGAATGTCACAGTAAGAAACTAGAAATTATTGCTAGGTTAAAATTTTTGTTGATGAACTCAAGTTTTTTGTTGATAACAACCATGAAAATATTTCCTATTTTTTTCGGTGAAGCCATTAGGAGTTTAGAGAATTAAGTTATGAGCAGCACGGAAACAAAAATTTGTAAGTCCCAACCCTGACCATATAAGCATTCAGTTTCTTTTATAAAACTTTTTAGGACAAAGCTTTGTTACCTTTTCTTATCGTTTTATTGTGCAGTTAATCTAATATGGTTGATCTTACGATGCCAAATTGCTATTATGTACACTTGGTTTATAATTATATGGAAACGATAGTGATACATTTTCTATTTTTTCGTCGGTAAACAACATATATTATATTTGTAGATCTTTTAAAACAAGGAATACAATATAAACAGTGGCATAAAAAAGGGTTATCCAAGAATATCAGCCGAAAAAAGTTATGAAATAAAATTAGAATATCATACTTAGGTGGCATTCTCGACTTGAAAAGGGTTGGTAGACTTTGTATACGGTCAAAACCAGGTTCGTCTATTGTGTGACCAATCGAGACTGAAACATGACAGGTTAGAGCTCGATCTCGAGTTATATCGAACCGAGGTGCAAAGTTACATCATTGAGCTCGTGACCTCAAGACCGAGCAAGATCGAGACCTAACAAGATCGAGGGAAATTTGCCAAGCCAAATAACATAAGGCCAAAATATCCGCGATCGGTTGGAGATCACGGCGAAAATCCTGGCACGTATCAAAGAGAGGCCGATTAATTAGCAAATCATGAGATTTTTTACTTTGTATAGAATTGTATCAAGAGTAGTACTCCCCTACTATATAAAGGGGGTCTGATCATTTGCAACATACATTGCAATACACATCACAAATCAATATATTGTCATTTCTAATTCTTATCATCTTGTTATTCTGTTAATACATCAGTTGAAGCATTTCTTGGTTCGAGGGTGATCAAACTCGAAGACTAAGGTTGTTCAATTCATGTGGTTTGCATCTATTCTTTTATCGTCAATTTCAATATCAATCTATTTTCTTAATTTGTATCAAGTTGAATCACATATCCTTAAAACCGCATCTAAATTCAATTGTTATCTGATTTTGAGGGTGAACAGTTTGGCACTCACCGTGGGTCTAAGGATAATAGTGATTATCTGGTACAACTTTCATAACCCACACTATTTTACACTTGTTCTTTGCAGTATCTTTGATTCCAGGACTGAATTGTCGAACTCTTAGTCAACACCCCTACACGTGGAAAATGATTTTGGTCATCACGGCAAAAATGATAACATAGCGCCAGGGAACGACGTACCATCGGTTGGCCCCGATGGAGTTCCGACTGTAGATCCAATCGACGTCAGCTCGCATGTAGCCATCAATGCAAATTTGGCCGTCGATCCCGAGGGCAGCGTCCGTAGCGATGTTTGATCAGCCGCTCAAAGCACATATGGCAGCGAAGAGGGCGGGATCAGCCTATGGGTGATCTTCGAAAGGTTGCAGGCTCAACAAGAAGAAATAGCCTAGCTCTAAAACAAACTGAGCAGGATCGAGCCCGAACCATCCCTAGAAGTTTCCTATAGGGTTGAATCGGTTTCAAGGAAATCGAGCGAGAAAGAATCAGGGGACGATCAAGCAATCATGAAGATGCTCGAAGAACTGACAAAATGAATTGAGTCAGGGGAAAAGAAGATCGAGGCAAACGACAAGAAGGGGGAAACTTACAACTCCAAGGTCGATCAAATCACGGGGGCGCCGTCAATATTGAAGGGTTTGGATTCCAAAGAGTTCGTGCAAAAACCTTTCCCCCCAAGCGCGACTCCTAAACCGATTCCAAGAAGTTCTGCATGCCCGAGATTCCTAAATTCAATGGAACGATCGACCCGAACGAGCATGTCACCTCTTACACATGTGCTATCAAAGGGAATGATCTAGAGGATGACGAGATCGAATCTGTTTTGCTAAATAAATTCGGAGAAACCCTGTCGAAGGGAGCTATAATATGGTACCATAATTTTCCACCTAATTATATTGACTCATTTGCTATGCTTGCAGATTCTTTTGTAAAGGAAGATGCCGGGGGCATCAAGGTTGAAACTAAGAAGTCAAACCTTTTCAAGGTAAGGCAATAGGACAACAAAATGCTCAGAGAATTCATGTATCGATTCCAAATGGAACGAATGGACTTGCCGCCGGTCGCCAATGATTGGGCAGTTCAATCTTTCACACAAAGACTCAATGTTCGAAGCTCAGTGGCTTCGCAGCAGTTGAAGCAGAATTTGATAGAATACTCAGCTATTACTTGGGCCAATGTGCATAATCGATATCAATTGAAGATCAAGGTCGAAGATGATTAACTTGGGGCTCCTTCCGGGTTTGTTTATCCTATCAGACCCGTTGATAGAATCAAGAGGGGCTTTGACCGAGAACTGAGGTTTAATAGAGATCGGTACCAACCAAACAATGGAGATTGTATGAGGAGTGGATCTGGGTGAAATCATGTACGAAGTGAAAGGATAAGTGATCGAGGCCAGAGCTCTCGAGGGATCATGAGCAAGAACAACTTTGATAGGCCTATCAGATCTAAAGAAGCACCACGATTATCAGAATTCAACTTTAATGTTGATGGAGCCACCATCGTATCGGCTATCGGACGCATCAAAGATACCAAATGGCCTCGACATTTACAAACTGATCCAGCCCAAAGAGATCCCAACCAAATGTGCAAATATCATGGAACCCATGGCTATAGAACGGAAGATTGTCGACAATTGAGAGAAGAAGTAGCCCGGTTATTCAACAACAGGCACCGTCGGGAGTTTCTAAGTGACCGAGCCAAGAATTATTCCAGAAATAGGAATTCCAATAAGCAAAACGAGCAAGAAGAACCTCAACATGTCACTCATATGATCATTGAAGGGGTCGATGTTCCCCAAGGTCCGATGTTAAAGCGCACCAAAGTATCAATCACGAGGGAAAAACGAACTCGAGATTACATACCGAAAGAAGTCTATCTTTCAACAATCAGGATGCAGAAGGAATCATGCAGCCCCATAATGATGTACTGGTAATATCTGTACTCATGAATAAAACTCGAGTTAAACATGTGTTAATTGATCTAGGTAGTTCGGCCAACATCATTCGATCAAGGGTCGTAGAACAACTCGGCCTACAAGACCAAATCGTACACGTGGCCAGAGTACTAAACGAATTCAACATGGCTTGTGAAACTGCTGAGCGAGAAATAACATTACCGGTGAACGCAATCGGAACCATTCAAGAAACCAAGTTTTATGTGATCAAAGGGGACATGAGATATAACGCCCTTTTCGGGAGGGCGTGGATTCACAACATGAGGGATGTGCCCTCGACCCTTCACCAGGTGTTAAAATTCCCAACACCAAAGGGGATTAAAATGATTTACGGGGTGTAGCCCGCCGCGAAGGAAATGATTGTCGTCAATGAAGTAATTCCAATATTAACACTCTCATTGACAGAAGAGTCAGATTTGAAAGCAAAATAGGAAGCCAAATAGCAATCATCGATGCCGGCCTCGACCTAACTGTACAAGCAGGGGACTGATGAAGACGGTGATTAAGGGGTTCCTCGATCATTCATAGTCCCCGATGATTCTGATGCTACTAAATCAACGGTCGAAGAGTTGGATCAGGTCATACTGATCAAACATCTGCCTAATCGAAAGGTGTACCTGGGCACGGGGTTAACTCCCAAGCTCAGGAAAAAACTCATTCAATTTCTCATAGCTAACATGGATTGTTGTGCTTGGTCCCATCTCGACATGACAGGGATCCCACCGGAGATCACCACTCATAAACTGAGCCTGAACCCAAAATTCCATCCGATGAAGCAGAAGAGGAGACCCCAGCCCGAGATCAAGCATGCCTTTATCAAGGACGAGGTAACTAAACTCCTTAAAATAGGGTCCATCCGGGAAGTCAAATACCGGAATGGCTAGCAAACGTAGTAGTAGTCCCTAAAAAAATGGAACAAACTGAGAATGTAGGTGGATTACAAGGACTTCAATAAGGCGTTCCCCAAGGACTCTTTCCCTTTGCCTAACATCGATCGCATGATCGATGCCACAGCCGGCCACGAGATCCTCAGCTTTCTCGATGCCTACTCTGGGTTCAACCAAATACGAATGAACCTGGATGATCAGGAAAAGACCTCCTTCATCACTAAGTATGGCACATACTGCTATAACATAATTCCATTTGGATTAAAAAAATGTTGGTGCCACTTACCAACGCATAGTAAACCGGATGTTCGAAGAACAAATAGGGAAATCTATGGAAGTTTACATTGACGATATGTTAGTTAAGTCCCTGCAAGCAGAGGACCATTTAAAGTATTTGCAAGAAACCTTCAGTATATTGAAGAAGTACAACATGAAGCTGAATCTGGAAATATGCGCATTCAGAATCAGATCAGGTAAATTTATCGAATTCATGGTATCCAACCGAGGAATCGATATCAACCCCGAAAAGATCAAAGATATCGATGATATCACGGTAGTGGACAATGTGAATGAAGTCCAAAGGCTAATCGGGGTGCATAGCTACCTTGAGGTGATTTATCTCGAGGTCCTCCTATAAGAGTCATCGATCTTTCTTGTTGCTGAAGAAGAAAAACAACTTCACATGGACCCCGGAATGGCAACGAGCCTTGGACAAAAATTAAGCGATATTTATCGAGCCCGTTGCTGCTTCACTCACCGTGGGCAGACGAACAACTATACTCGTATTTGGAAATATCGGAGATAGCAGTAAGTGGAGTCCTAGTTTGGGAAGAACAAGGTATGCAATTTCCGATTTATTATGTTAGCCGGACCTTGGGTGAGGCCAAAACTAGATATCCCCACCTAGAAATATTGGTGCACGCTTTACTAAGCACCTCTAGGAAACTAAAACCGTACTTTCAATGTCACCCTATATGTGTTGTGAAAACTTAGCCACTTTGAAATATAATGCATAAACCCGAACTCTCGGGACGATTGGCCAAATGGGCCATAGAAGTCAACGGGTATGATATTGAATATCGACCCCGAACAACCATTAAATCTCAAAGTTTGGCAGATTTCGTGGCTGACTTCACGCCGACACTAATACCCGAGGTCGAAAGAGAGTTGTTAGTGAACTCGGGGACGTCTTTGGGAATCTGGACCATCTTTACGGATGGTGCATCAAATGCAAAAGGGTCTGGACTTGGTATCGTACTGAAGGCACCCACTGGCAACATAGTTAGACAATCCATTTGAACTATGAAATTGACTAACAACGAGGCAGAATATGAGGCCATGATTGTAGGTCTCGAACTGGCCAAAAGCTTGGGGGCAGAGTTGATTGAAGCTAAGTGTGACTCCCTCCTTGTGGTGAATCAAGTTAACGGAACGTTCGAAGTTAGAGAAGAATGAATACAAAGGTACCTAGATAAGTTACAGATGACGTTATATCAGTTTAAAGAATGGACTTTGAAACACGTACCTCGAGATCAAAATAGTGAGGCCGATGCCCTTGCAAACTTAGGTTTGTCGGTCGAGGACGATGAACTCAACTAAGGGGCAGTGGTACAACTCATGAGGTCAGTAGTAGAAGAAGGCCACCCCGAGATAAACTCCACAAGCTTAACCTATGATTGGAGAAATAAATACGTAGAGTATTTGAAGAATGGGAAACTTCCATCAGATCCAAAAGAAACGAGGGCCATGCACACAAAGGCAGCTCGATTCAGCTTGTCTGAGGATGGAACCTTGCTCAGAAGAATGTTCGATGGCCCACTAGAAATATGTCTGAGACCTGGAGATATCGAGTAAGTTCTGAGGGAAGTTCATTAGGGAACTTGCGGAAATCATTTAGGCGCCGAATCATTGGTTCAAAAGGTGATCAGAGCCAGCTATTATTGTATCGACATGGAAAAAGACGTGAAGAAGTTCGTTAAAAAATGTGACAAATGCCAAATATATGCTCCGATGATTCACCAACCCTGGGAACTGCTGTACTCGATCTTGTCACCATGTCCATTCATGAAGGGGGGAATGGACATTGTTGGCCTTCTTCCATGGGCGTCAGGTAAGGCTTAATTTATCTTATTTTTGACTGACTATTTTTCTAAGTAGGTTCAAGTGCAGGCATACGAGAAAGTTAGGGAAAAGGAATCCATCAACTTCATTTGGGACCACATCATATGTCGGTTCGGGATGCCATCCGAAATTGTGTGTGACAACGGGAAACAATTTATCGGCAATAAAGTGACCAAGTTTCTCGAAGATCATAAGATCAAAAGAATCTTATCGACACCTTATCACCCGAGTGGGAACGGGCAAGCTGAATCGACCAACAAAACCATAATCCAAAACCATAAGAAAAGGTTAACCGATGCCAAAGGGAAATAGAAGGAGATCATGCCCGAAGTCCTTTGGGCATACCGCACGACTGCGAAGTCCAGTACCGGGGCTACTCCATTCTCATTTGTTTATGGCACCGAAACCCTAATACCGGTCGAAGTCGGGGAGCCAAGTATCAGATTCCGATATGCAACAAAGGAGTCAAATGATGAGGCCATGAATATGAGCTTGGAGCTATTAGATGAAAGGCGTGAATCTTCCCTTGTTCGATTGGCTGACCAAAAATAACGCATCAAGAGGTATTATAATCGAAAAGCCAACCTTCGATACTTCAATGTAGGTGACCTAGTACTAAGTAAGGTCACGCTAAACACCCGGAATCATAACGATGGGAATTTGGGTTCGAACTGGGAAGGATCGTACCAGATTCTCAAGGTCACCGGGAACGGTTCATATAAGCTCGGAATGATGAACTACCGAGCAATTGGAATGTAACTCACTTAAAACGATATTACCGCTAAGGTACGACCCCATTCATTTCCTTTTATTTCGTACTAACACTTGCTAGGTGATCGACAAGTAGCAGCACGAAATTTAGGTCTGAAAGCACGCGTTGCACTCTTTTTTCCTTAGACCGGTTTTGTCCCAAATTGTTTTTTTAGGCAAGGTTTTTAATGAGGCAAAAATGGATTGTGCTAACATAGAATCAAAGACCGATTATAAATCGGGGTCGGAGATCACATTAACAGTATTCCAGGTTAATTGTAGCATTACCCTCTGATATGCATTACATTCGGATATCAACTTTAGCGAGGAAATTACTTCGTAAAGTAAGGGTCTCGATAGGTAGCATTTATTGTAAGGGCCAAACGGTCAAACGAACTGTGCCCACATAGATTGCTCGAGAACTTGCATAAAACATGTGCGCATGTATAACCGTTTTGCACAAGAATAAAGAGAAGTACTTTCCTTGCAATCATCTTATGTTTAAAAAATTTCCTCTTTACATCCCTTAAAGAATTTCGTACTTCTGATCTCCTAAAGGTAATGAGCTCAAGGACCGCTTATGACCGGAGTACGACTGATCACTCCCTCACTCGGGGACTTCTGTCAGAAAACAAACTCAAACGGCCCAAGTCACTGGGCCTCGGGGGCAGAAGACCTATTAGGTAACCCCCCCGGTTTTTAAAGGCCACGGCCACACCACTCGGGGACTGTTATCTTGGGCAAGCCCGAATAGCTTGGCAAAGCAAGTCCAATGGGCAACTCCCGAACTAAAAGGCTATAGCCATATAAACACGACTCGGAGACGTCCGAAACAAGTAACAAAAACTAGGCCTTCAAAAAAGTAACTTTTTCATAACCGGCTCTAAAGGCTACCCTCGGCAAACTATAATCTCGACTACCTACTTTGGGAAAAGGTTTCCGATAACACCGAATCCCCAAAATGCCTTAAAACAGAGCAATATAAAGGCAGGATTCATTTGAACTTTCGAACATAACCTAAGTTATTTTATGCTAAGGCATTCCAGCCGCCTTCGTGAATACAAGTAATAGAGCAAAGGGAAAATTTGAAAGATGAAAGGGAAAGAAATCCTTATACAAACACACACACACACACACAGATATATATATATATATATAATCCTTTTACAAAGGCCAGAATGGCCCGATACAGAGATTTATAATGGCCAAAACGGCCTCAAAAAGATACAAAAGGAAAAAAATAAACAACATCTAAAGGCCTAAATGGCTTGGTGCTCACCGGTGGCAGCGTCTTCATCATCGGGATCTTCCCCGCCTTCATATTTGGTTAAGATCTCAGAATCATCCTCGGGAAAAGCCAGTTTCTAGGCCCTGGCTTCTTCTACTTTGGCGTTCTCAATTTCCGTTAAGTTCTGAGCATGGACTCCCTCGAGGGCTTCTCTTCAAGCTTGCCACCTTACATGCTCCACCATGTTTTTTGCCTGTGCCTGAATCACCTCGACATCAACCTTGAATTAGGCCGCTTTAACATTAGCCTTGGTCTCGACAACAACCACCCCTAATTTGGCCACCTCGAATTCCTTGGCCAGACTCTCTCCACGAGAGACAACTGAGTTTACATCAGATTGGAGCTCCTCGATCTTCTTGGCCTGCACCAATGTTTTCTCTTTCGCAACCCGAAGCTGGGCCTCGACTGATGCTAGTTGCGCTTGGACAACTTCCTTTTCCGAGGTTATGAGATCCATATTTTTCTTGAATTCCTTGGCCTCAGCTTGTATAGTGTCTACCTACGCCTGGAGTTGCCCAATTTGTTCAAGCCTTTGACGAACCTATAGGATCGAATCGTTAGCTATTGAATCCAGTTCATCGTCACTATCTTTAAGTACTCAATTTACCTGCTCGGCCCACTTGGTATGCTCCTTCCGAGCCACTTCTAACTCGGCCAGAAGTCTCTCACTCAGAAGCTTATAAGTGTCCCTCTTCTCAGTAATCTCCTGAACCTCAGCCTCGTGTTGGGTTAACTCTTTCAGTATTGAAGGAAAGACTCATGGTGCAGTACCGAGGCTTGCAAGCATAAAGAAAGCCGTTAGGATTATTTAACTTAATATACATAATAAAAGGAAACTCGAAGTTACCCGATTCAAAGCTTGCTGAGCTTCATTGGATAGGTAGGGTGCTTCCACCGCATCCATCAAGGCCCGATCCTCTTTGGTCACCAATCACTGAAGGTAGCTTGAAATCCCCACGGGGGCAGAGAAAACCTGGGCATCCTCCGGGACAGATAAAACTATTGACCGCCTTCGGTCAGGGTTAACGCTCGGGGCCGGGAATCGATCCACCAACTTTGGGCTCGAAGAAGACCCACTTGCCCCCGATGATGGTACCTTCTTTGGCACCAGCAAGTCACCAAGCCCAGTGACATCCTCTGAGGTAGTGGACTCTAACCCATCCAAGAAGTTGTGGATATCTGTCGCCCCCTGAGGTCCCTAGTAAGAACGACCTTCTAGCATACCGGCCTCATAGATCATGGCATCAAAGAACTGAGGAGACCAGGTAAGGTCAATCGCCCCAAGCACATCTTCGGTTCATCTTCTTCTGCGAGAGGAGTGTCAGCCCTGGTCTCTCTCTCGACTCCCCTGGCTTGGGGTAAAGTAGCAGCACCCTATTCCGATTTCTAGATCTCGGCCAATGCCTTCTCAACAACTTCCCCGGCTCATGGCAAAGCGGTTCACACCCGAGCCACTAACTCGTAATTGTCTTCTCCTTCTTCTTCAGACTCATCCCTCAGTCAGCAGATTGAGTACGATGAGAGGACGCTGGTACTTTCCTTAGGTTTGCACGCCTGCCTCTTCTTTGGTTTCTGCTTCTCCGAGTTCGGGGATCTCGGGGCCTTTTTTCTTTTCTTCTCATCACCTTGCCTCGGAGCAGGGGACTCGAGAGGCACATCCTCATCACCGGATGGAGGACTCATGACGACATCCTTGGGGAGACCTACAAAAGAAAACCAGACCGATAAGAGTTCTACAACGCAAGGAGAAAGTCAAACATTATTGAATCAGAAAAGAAAAATTACCATGCTTACGGGTCTCCCACCTACCCTTCGACAATTCCATCCATGCACGCTTGGAATATGGTCTTTGAGAAACAATGTCCTTGACCCACTCCTTGAGTTGAGGAACGACATCCGGCATCTGAGCCACAACTGCACAACAAAAACACCGATAAGAAGGGAGGGAAGGGGAGAAGCAATCAATAAAAATTTTAAGGCGAAGTTGCACTTCCGCTTCATGTTCCTTTTCTCGGGAAATGACATATACTCGGCAGGGATCAAGTCCAAAGTCCTTATTCGAATGAATCGGCCCATCTAGCCTCGGTCTCGAGCCTCATCTATACTCGAGAATAGGGCCCTACCAGCCTGGTGATCAACTTTGATTAACCCCCCTTGATAGAGTCGGGGACTGTAGATGTGCATAAGATGATCAAGGGTGAAGGGACACCCCTCGATTTTGTTTATGAAGAAACAAAGAATAATCACTATCCTCCAGAAGGAAGGGTGAATTTGACCAAGGGTCACCTCGTACCCCTTGTAGAAGGCGATAATGATCGGGTCTAAGGGACCCAACATGAAGGGGTAAGTGTAAACACTTAAAAATCCCTCCACGTGGGTAGTAATTGATTCCTCAGGCAAAGGCACCACCACGTGCTTATCGGCCTAGTTGCAATCCTCTTTGACCTTGGAGAGAAGATCATCGATGATCGTACATATATATCTCGAGACCGGCTTGCATCGACCCGGTACCAAAGAAGTGTTTTCGACCTTGAAATCAGCAACAGTCGGGCACCCTCCAGTAATGAACTCTTCAGGAAGCGTTTCCACTACAGCCTCGTCGCTGGCAGATCGTGACAAAGAGGTAGTCTCCTTTTATGGTACAGTCGTACAAGTTTTCACCATTTTAGAGCAGAGATGAAGAAGAGGAAATTAAGAAGGTACGCTTAGTGGTTTGCAAAAGGTTCAAGAAATCTGGGTAACAATGTTGGAGAGTGAAGAGATTTTTGAAGAACAAGAATAGGAGGAGCTTTGAACATAAAGGTTTAATGAATGAAAGTTGGGATATTTATAGTCTTCTAATGACGGTTCAGAACCCGTAACGGCTGACCAACAACTAACAAGCATTTAATGCCTTGGTAACTGGACCGACGAGATGTTTCAGTAACCATTTGTTGCTTATGTCATGATCTATCGAAGCGGGATTCAGAAGTTCATATCATTGCTCGACATCTTCGGACCGAAAAATGAGGGGACTATCTGTTTACGATCGAAACTAGGTTCGCCTCTTGTGTGACCAATCAAGACTAAAACATGACAGGTTAGAGCTCGATCTCGAGTTATATCAAATCGATGTGCGAAGTTACATCGTTGAGCTTGTGACCTCGGAACCAAACAAGATCGAGACCTAACAAGATCGAGGGAAATTTGCCAATCCAAATAACAGAAGGACGAAATATCCGCGATCGATTGAAGATCACGGCAGAAATCCCAACACGTATCAAGGAGAGGCCGATTAATTAGCAAAAGCATGAGATATTTTACCTTGTATAAAATTGTATCAAGAGTAGGACTCCCCTACTATATAAAGGGGGTCTTATCATTTGTAACACATTGCAATAAGCAGCACAAAGCAATATACTATCATTTCTAATTCTCATCATCTTGTTATTCTGTTTATACATCAGTTGATGCATTTCTTGGTTCTAGGGTGATCGAACTCGAAGGCTAAGGTTGTTCAATTCGTGTGGTTTGCATCTATTCTTTTATCGTCAATTTCAATATCAATCTGTTTTCTTAATTTGTATCACGTTGAATTACGTATCCTTAAAACCGAGTATAAATTCAATTGTTATCTGATTTTGAGGGTAAACAAACTTCAAGGTGGGTCAGCTAAACCTCCCTTATGAAGTCTCTATTAATCATATTCACTCCACACTTCATCATATGTAATATGCTAATTTCCGTTGTTGTTCATACATAATTGTGTGCTTTTATGCATGTGTACTGTTACGGGACAACTTCTCCAAAGTGTCACCGGCACTCAAATTGCTCGTATGTCGCCCATAGTTCCACCTAACTACAAGCCACCCTTCTCTTGTCCCAGATTTCTTGGCACGATCTTGTGCTTGTGATGAAGCTTGCCTCCGAGGCTTAGCTTCTCCCGTTCTCCTGTGCCTAAGGCGGACCTACACATAAGACTGAGGGTACACCAGCACCCGCGGCTTCGAAAAGTTTCAGTATATACGTATAGATTTACATCTAGGAACTCCAATATATAAGAGTTGGCACTCGCCATCATAAGTGAGGAAGGGGGTCACTGTTAGAGGAAGACCCTGTTAAGAATTTTGTGCATCTTGAGTTCGAATTGTTTAAGAATCAAAGCTTTAAATTTCAATTTATTTTCAATAATAGGGAACTCATCTTCTCCTTATTCCTTTTGTGCTTTTCTTGTTTTCTTGTTTTTTTCTTTCCTCAAGCTGCGGAAGCTCTATTTTTGTCTTTTCTTGTTTTATTCTTTTTAATGATCGAGCCCTTTTGTTATTTTCAGGTTATTCCATTTTACCCACAACACCCTCTTATATTGAAGAGAAAGAGATAAACTACTCCTTACATTTTTGTAGGAAAACGATTAAATTCATTAGGATTGAGGTGGGGAAAAAATTAAATTTAAAGGTCTACTTTTTAAGTAAAAAAAGCATATATCAAATTTGAATTATTCTTTTAATCAACTTACCAAAATTAATATAGGCACTTCCTTGACTTGTTTGAACTTTTTTGGGATTCCATTTAATATATTTGTATAAAGAGATAGTATTTTTAATGGTACAGGCTAACTAAATAACATAAATTAATCAAAATTCAACTATCCAACAAAATGCACACCCTTGTGGTTTTTACACGGCGAGTGATAGATTTACATCAAAGACGGCAATGCACCATGACTTTTAAATCTTGGGTCCATCTCTGTCTGTATCTCCCTTTTGATGTCAAGGTTTCAACCTTGTCTTGCTGTCAGATATACATGTGGCACTTTTTATTGATTCTTGCTTGTGTTTCAAAGTTATAAGTCTCTATTAGTATACATTTTTACTTTGAATATCAAAATATAAAATATGCATGTATAGTAAGTTCTAGTTTTAGTTATCCACCCTCTAGTCAGCTGATATCTAGCTTTAGAATATGAAAACTCGTTGAGGAAAATTATAAATGAATGACATATTATTATTTATATAATTAGTGGTATTATTTAATTTTTAAGCTCTGCTCCAAGTTGTCATAATTATTACTCCCTCCATTCCAATTTATGTGAACATGTTTGACTGGGCACGGAGTTTAAGAAAAAATGAAGACTTTTTAAATTTGTGATCCTAAACAAGTCCAAAAGGGGTCCAAAATATTTGTGTGGTTTTAAAAGTTTCTCATTAAGGGTAGAATTGGAAGTTTATGATAAATTGTTTCCAAATTTAGAAATGGGTCATTGTTTTTGGAACGGACCAAGAAGGAAATAGGTTCACATAAACTGGAACGGAGGGAGTAAATTATTCCGTTTGATTGGTTTGTCTATATAAACAGAAAAGACGAATAGCCTAAATCGAAAAAGTTCAAAATATGGTTAAACCAAACTCAAAATAGTTAGTACCCGGAACCTCCAAATTCTAGATCCGTCTCTGATTCTAATAGTAGTTGATTGTTCTTGTTGGTATGTACTAGGGATTGAGTGATAAAATCATTTTTCATTTACTAATTAATATATTGGTGAGCACCGTTTTAACCACTTCCTTAACCTATGGCCTAATCAATCTTTCATGATGTCATGCATGGGTTGCTTTCCGATCTTGCCCCATGACTCCTCTGATGTGCTCCGTAGCACCCTAATAAGCCTCTTGGCACCGAGTGTCATGGAGGATGTTCCCGTGGTCTTGGCTGCATCAAGCAACTAGTGTGCATGTGCCTATATTGCCCCACCGATAGTCTGTGCCCATGCGTCAGCAGTCAACGCCAACCCGCATCTTGCACCTACAAGAAGATGCCCCACATCCAGCGTGCGCTCATGTCCTGTTGTTTCACCCATAGCATATACGCAAGTATATGTGGTCGTACAAGTAATAAAATGATAAGTAGAGTGTCGAACCCACAGAGACTTATATCAACTACACACTAAATTCACCAAGATTGTTATTCAGTCGAGCCAATTCGAGTTCAAGAGTTTAATTATACTAAACTATAATGTTAAGTAGTAACTAAATTATCAAGCAGCAAAACGGTTGTTGTGTATTCAGTAGAGACAATATTCCAGGGTTGTGATCAATTCACCAATCCTATTATGTTCTAGTTAACTCTCCCTTTCATACAATTCACTTATGGTTGCTAATTAATCAAACAATTGCTCTCGTAGCCTTTTCCCGAAGTACTACTTGCCTATTCAAAATAGATTAACACCTATATTCCTATGAAATCAATCTATTAAGAATGCATTAAGATTACGATATTTAATTAAGCACAATGATTAGGTATATTCCTATCCTAATCACAATTCCCCCCCCCCCAGAGTTAAGATCGTGCTCTATTCAATTCTTCTCTAATCTAAACATGGTTTTCCCAAGCATAGCATAGATAGTTAATAGAACCTAACTGCTGGCCATACAATTAAGCAATTAATCACAAAGGTGAAGAAACAAACATATATTGGTGAATTGTAATCAAGGTTAAATCAACGTTAAACAACAATATTCATGGCTAAATCACAACCCTAGTACTATGAGTTTTAGCCACTCATGATAGTATCAAACAAATTCATAAGCATTGGATAATTGAAAATACTAAAAAAAGATGAAACAATCTGAAATATCCTTGCTCCCGAATGCTCCTTATGTGTCTGTAGGTCTAAAGTGTGTCCAAAGTGCATAAAATAACACTTTTCCATGTATTTATACCAAGTAGGGTAGGACCTAGACGAAATCACTCTTTCCTAGCCGAAATTGGAAAACTTGCAAACTTAGCGCTTTCCATGCATCGCCCAGTGCGTCGCACGAATGCTTTTTCCTGTCAGACCACACAAAACCCAGTCTCTGAACTTTGGAAATTTCTGACAAAACTTAGCACTAATGCGCCACACAGTGCCTCGCACTAGTGCATTTCTTCAGTAGTTGCTTCTTCCTTGAAATTTGACGTCCAGAATTGATCCTCGACCCCTGAACATGATCCCGGCTTAATACATTAGGCTTTTAATCATATTTCAAAGCTCCATATAGCTCGAATTAGTTCCACAATATCTACATAACTCAGAATAACTCCTACAAGGCATAAAACACACAATAAGTGCAAAACACTAGCGATTAAAGCTCAAACACAATAAAAGTGCAGTAAATTAGAGTCTGATAAGCGACTAAAATACGCAATTATAGCCTACCATTAACACCCCACACTTAAACAATTGCTCATCCTCGAGCAATCAAACTACACTTTATATAGACACAACATTTTTAAACAATCCTCCTAACTCATTACACCAAGAATATTTAAAATAGACTAGGCACAATAGTGTAACATTATCACCTCAAGATTTGACTTACAAGCATCATGCATTTTTCACAACCCGCTCACTTACTCTATCATAGAGGTCAAGCATTATCTTTACTTTATGAATCAAGTGCCCTCACACAACAAAAGAGAGAAGTTCCACACTCAATAAAATTTAAGAGCAATTAGGAACTAAAGATAAAAAGAATTCTCTCACTCTCAGAAACAACATTCATATGCCACAAAAGATGCACCATAGGCTTGCCCGCAGTGTACTGCTCTACTAATCGAGCTCATTCAATCTATGATCAAGTAGGATTTTAATTAGTTGTAATGTAGGTTGCGGGTTGGGTAGGATACATTTGGATATAAGAGTGACTACACCTCCCTAAGCACTTTAATACATACACTTTAACATTTAAAACCCCACACTTATGTCAAACCATAACTCCACCTTCACATCAATGTATATTAACTCCATACTTCTTTAAGCACAATTACATCAAGAGTCATCACTATTAAGGAATATTGTTCACAACAATACAACTACTTTTTTCTTTCTTTTTCAATTCAAGTGGCTCTTAATTTTTCAAAATAGTGCACCTTTCTCATTATTTCATTAGTTCCACTCAAAAGCCAAACCAACCACCCCACACTTTAACTTTTACAAAGTTCATTACAATTCAAATGCTCATGAGAGGTGAAAAGGTTCAAACAGATGGTTAATTCAAACAAATGGGTAAGGCTTGTAATGTGGTTGCCAAAGAAATAGGATTACATGCTCAAAGGGTTAACTACGATACATAACAATTAGGCGGGTAAAATATATATATATATATGGCTCAACAAAGAAATGCCTATATCACTTCCAAGACTGAACAAAACTACTATTTCTCTTTACAAACACTTGGGGCAAATTCTAGACATCAAATGCAATGATCAGAATAACACACAAACCTCACACACAAATGGCACATAACTCATTCAGGATTGGACTCATCAAGATACTCTAGTCAAAGCAGCTAAGCAAAATTAAGATCATACAATTTAAGGTACTTATACAAGAGTCAAAAATTAAGCCTAAGCGTCACAACCAAAGTACTCACTATTCTCAAGGCATAACAAAGTCAAGAGATATTGCTTCAATTCCAATCACAGCACACTGGCTCCTACTCCTAAAATAAATAAAACTAACTACACCCAGTTCAAACAAAATCCTTATTTAGAACGTATCATCTGTCTGGAATACAAAGTCCAGAAAATAATGTTTTTCCATGTATTTATACCAAGTAGGGTCGGACCTAGAGGAAATCTCCCTTTCCTAGCCGAAATAGGAAAACTTGCAAACTTAACGCATTCCATGTGTCGCACTTTGCGTCACACTAATGCTTTTTCCTGTTAGACAACAAAATACCCAGTATCTGAACTTTGGAGCTTTCTGTCAAAACTTTGCACTAATTCATTGCACAGTGCCTCGCACTAGTGCATTTCTTCGGTAGTTCCTTCTTCCTTGAATTTCGACGTCCAAAATTAATCCTCGACCGCCGAACACGATTCCGACTTAATTCCTTGGGCTTTTACTCAGACTTCAAAGCTCCACATAACTCGAATTATTTCCACAACATTTAAATAACTCATAATCACTCCTACAAGGCATACAATATACAATAAGTGTAAAACACTAGCGATTAAGGCTCAAACAAAATAAAAGTGTAGTAAATTAGAGTGCGATAAGTGACTAAAATACGCAATTATAGCCTACCATCACCTGCGCACACTGATGAAATTGACAAGTACGCCACCCCTACAAGTGCCGGCCGCTGGACCAACTTTTCCTTTGAATAAGCCTAGGTCTCTTTCCATGTAAATATAGAGTAGTTTTGTAACGACCTGGCCGGTCGTTTTAAGAGTTATAGTCCCATTTTCCCATTTCTGCTTCCTTTTGTTCTTTGCACCTATATTATTATATATCAGGTTAGTTGGTTCAGGTCTGGAGTGGTTTCAGAGTGAATTGAGACACCTAGTCTCTAAAGTAGAAGCTTAAGTTGGAAAAGTCAACTGGATGTTGACTTATATGTAAAAGACCTCGGATTTGAATTTTTGATGGTTCTGTTAGCTCTGTTAGGTGATTTTTGACTTGGGAGCATGTTTTGGATGAGATATGGAGGCACGTGGTAGAATTAGTGAAAGTTGGAATTTTGGCGATTTTGGTTTGTAGTGGAAATTTTGATATCAGGGTCAGAATTGAATTTTTGAAGTTGGAATAGGTTTGTGGTGTTATTTTTGACTTGTGTGTAAAATTTGAGGTTATTCGGACGTGGTTGAGCGGGTTTCGGTATCGTTGGTGGAATTCGGAAGTTTTGAAGTCGTTAGGCTTGAATCCGAGTGTAATTTGGTATTTTGATGTTGTTTTGAGTGATTCGAAGGTTTGACTAAGTTTGCATGGGGTTATATGAGTTTTTGGCATATTTGGTTGAGGTCCTGAGGGCCTCGGGTGAGTTTCGGGTTGTTAACGGATCATTTTTTTCCTTGGTGAGATAGCTGATCTGCTGTTGTATTTTGGTTCTGGTTTCCTCTTACGCGTTCGCAAGAAGGGCCTCGCATTCGCGAAGAGTGTTTCTGAGATGGTGAGTTTTTGTTCTATGCGTTCGCATAGGTGAGGAAGCGAACGCGAAGGGTAGGGCAGTGTGTGCATCGCGAACGCGTGAGTGGTGTCGCTTTCGCGAAGAGGAGTAAGGTTGTTTGGGACCCCGTCAGGTCCTTGGTCTAGGCATTCGCGAGGTGAGGGTCACGTTCAAGAAGTTTTGAGCTGGTAAGGCATCTTGGTCGCGAGTGGTAGATCGCGTTTGCGTAGAAGGGATTTTTGGGCTTAGGCAGTTATGCTTCGCGAACGCGATGGTACTTCCGCGTTCGTGAAGAAGGAAATCTGGGCAGCAGTGTTAAATTTCAAAATCGAGGGTTTGTGCCCATTTTTCATATTCTGAGCTAGAGACCACGGATTTAGGCAAAATTTGAATGGATTTTCCGGGAGTTGATTGGGTAAGTGTTTCTCACTTAGTTTTGGTTAAATTCCATGATTATATCTTGATTTTTATCATCTAAATTGTGATTTGGGGTGAAAAATTGGGGAAAAGCTGGAAGAGTTCTTGAGATGGAATTTTGTGGTTTTGAAGGGAATTTTGTTGTTAGATTTTGGTAAATTTGGTATGGTTAGACTCGTGAGTGAATGGGCTTTCGGGTTTTGTGACTTTTGTCGGATTCCGAGACGTGGGCCCGGGGGCCGAGTTTGAGCCAATTTTGGGTTTTGACTCTAATTTAGTAGTTTTCTTGTGGAATTGATTCCTTTAGCATATATTAATGGTATTGTACTGCTTGTGGATAGATTCGGGATGCTCGGAGGCCGATTCGAGAGGCAAGAGCATTGCGGGGTAGAGATATTCTCGAATTGAGGTAAGTAACGGTTGTAAATCTAGTCCTGAGGGTATGAAACCCCAGATTTGTGTGTCATGTAACTATTTGGAGGTGACACACATGCTAGGTGGCGGGCGTGTGGGCGTGCACCGTTGGGGGATTGTGACTTGGTCCGTCTCGTAGCAACTGTAAAGTTGAACAACCTGTTGAAGCTATATTATCCTCATGTGTTTTACAAAGATTTGTTGTAAATCATGCTAGATACCATGTGCAGGCCTTATGCCGGTATTTTTGGACCCTTGGAGGTCTTTTCTTATTGTCCTCTCACTGGTTTTGGTTGATAATCTGTACTCAGTTATGCTCATGCATTTTTACATCATAGCCAGTCTTTATTACTTTATTTGCATCATATCAATGTTGTTTGGGTTGATTACTTGATTGCTGAGAGAACGAGAGACTGGAGAGATTATGACTGAGTGCATGCCGCAACATGTTTCATTGATTCTGCCATGATGGGCATTGATATAGTGCTTGGGCTGAAGGAGCCCTTCCGTAGTCTGTACACACTCCCAGTGAGCGCAGGTACTTACTGAGTGCGAGTGCCGAGTGCCGAGTGCTGAATGATTAGGAGGCATGAGTGATTGTGAGGTTGGAGTGACTGGGAGGACTAAGTGATGTTTTTGCTCGAGGGGCGGTATATGATTTCATCCTTTGTTCTCATAGCTGATGTGAGTCCTTGTTTGAGAACTATTGAAAGATATTTTTATTGGTTTTACCTGAACTTGATTTAAACAAGCTAATTTGACTTAATCACTGGTTTTTAAAGCATGTTGTACTTTATGAAATATTTGTGATATGAACTATACTTGCATTTAGCTCGTCATTACTTCTCAGCCTTTATTTATTTTTGTTACTTACTGAGTTGGTGTACTCACGTTACTCCCTGCACCTTGTGTGCAGATACAAGCATTTCTGGCCACGGTAGCGGTTGTTGATATATATTCAGTAGCGGATCATCGGAGATAGCAAGGTAGCTGCATGGAGATCACAACCCTGTTTTTCTTCTTCCTTATCCTCTCCTTAGTTGCTTTGTCTTTCCCAGACTATACTAGTCTTGATGTTATCAGACAGTTTGTAGTAGTTGCTCATGACTTAGTGACACCCTGATGCCGGGCTATCTTTTTCGCATTCTATTTTTATTTTGGTTTGAACTCTTTAATTAAGATTCTAGTAAAGTAAAGCTTTGACTAATCTTTTAAATGAAATATCGATGTGTTTTGGAAATGTGTCGTCTTGCCTAGTACCACGATAGGCGCCATCACGACGGGTTAGATTTTGGGTCGTGACAAGTTGGTATCAGAGCCTAGGTTACATAGGTCTCACGAGTCATGAGCGGGTTTAGTAGAGTCTTACGGATCGGTACGAAGATGTTTGTACTTATCTTTGAGAGGCTGCAGAACTTTTAAGAAAAATAAATTCCATATTCTTGAATTCTTGTCGTGCGAATCTGTTGATTCTAGCAACTAAACATATGTTGTTTAATTCTCTCACATATGGTGAGGGCTCGTACTACCGGTCAAGAGGGCCAGCCACCAGTACCACCAGCAAGGGCCGTGAGAGGTTGAGGTCGCGGTAGAGGTCGTGGTAGGAGTAGTGGTGCAACCCACACAACAGTTGGGGAAGTACCTGCAGATCCACTAGTTGCCCCAGATCAGGACCAGATTGTCGTTGTTGATGCACCAGCTCAGGCACCACCTGTGCCTATTGTGATTCCAGGCATTCAGGAGGCCATGGCTCAGATTCTGACTGTGTGCACCAGCCTTTCTCAGGTAGTCTCTGTTCCGGCCGTAGCAGCCACTTCTCAGGCCGGGGGAGGTGCTCAGACTCTCGCTGCCCATACACAAGAGCAGGTGGTACAGGGATTCCAGACATCGGGGTCACCACCAGCCCAGCCGGTTGCAGCTGCTCAGGACTATGTGGTTCCTACTATGCCTGAGGATGAGCAGTGTAGATTGGAGAGATTTGGGAGAACCCAACCTCCATCTTTCAGTGGTGCAGAAGGTGAGGATGCATAGGGCTTCTTGGAGTCAGAGGATACTATGCACAACAGGTATTCTGGAGACCAGTGGGGTCTCGTTCACTACCTTTCAGTTCTATGGGGCTGCATTTAGTTGGTGGGAGGCTTACGAGAGGCATAGGCCGGTCGGCGCAACACCCCTCACTTGGCAGCAGTTCTCCGTTATCTTTTTGGAGAAGTTCGTGCCCCAGTCCCGTAGAGAGGAGCTGCGCAGATAGTTTGAGCAACTTCGTCAGGGTGATATGTCTCTGACACAATATGAGATGCGATTCTCGGAGTTTGCCCGTCATGCTATCTGGTTGGTTCCCACAGACAGGGAGAGGCTCAAGATGTTTTTAGATGGCCTCACTTATCAGCTGCGATTTCTTATGACTAAGAGGCCACGTGGACATGGTGGATTCAGTGGTGCTCCTCATGGGAGTCAGTTCCAGCACGGCAGAGGACGTCCATTCATGCATGCTCAGTCAGCCCGCCCAGTTCACTGTGGTGCATCATCGGGCCATAGTTCTCACAGTTATTCAGAGCCACTCATCACTCAGTGCCCTCCCGACCCAGAGTCCATCCTGTGCTCCATCAGTTCAGGGCTCCTCCATGACAGGTTCTTCTACCAGTTATCCCGATGCTCGGGGCTCCCTTCAGTCCCCGCCACCAGCACCAGGGAGTTGTTTTGAGTGTGGGAAGTTTGGGCATATGTAGAGGTAGTGAACTCATCGTCATGGGGGTATATCTCAGCAGAGGAGTCAGCCTTCAACTTCAGCACCAGTTACTTCACCACCTACCCAGCCAGCTCGGGGTGGAGGTCAGTCAGCTAGGGGTCGCTCTAGAGGGGAAGGCAGATCAGGGGGTGGTCAGGCCCGTTTCTATGCCCTCAAGCCAGACCAGAAGTTATTTCTTCAGATGGTGTGATTACAGGTATTGTCTCAGTTTGTCATAGAGATGCCTCTGTATTGTTTGACCCTGGTTCCACTTATTCATATGTTTGCTCGTATTTTGCCCATTTTTTGGATATGCCACGTGAGTCTTTAGTTTTATCTGTTCATGTATCTACTCATGTGGGTGAGACTATTGTTCTGGATTGCGTATATCGGTCATGTGTGGTGACTATTAGGGGTCTGGAGACCAGAGTAGATCTCTTGTTGCTTAGTATGGTCGATTTTGATGTGATATTGGGTATGGATTGGTTGTCTCCATGTCAGGTTGTTCTAGATTATCATGCTAATATCGTGACGTTGGCGATGTCGGGATTTCCGAGGGTTGAGTGGAATGGTTCTATAGATTATGTACCTAGTAGGGTGATTTCATGTTTGAAGGCTCAGCGTATGGCTGAGAAGGGTTGCCTAATTATTTGGCATTTGTGAGGGATGTTAGTGTAGAGACTCCTACCATTGATTCTGTTCCGGTCGTACGTGATTTTCTGGATGTGTTTCTTGCAGACCTGTCGGGCATGCTGCCTGACAGGGATATTGACTTTGATATTGATTTGGTAGTGGGCACTCAACCCATTTCTATTCCACCGTATTGTATGGCACCGACACAATTGAAAGAGTTCAAGGGACAACTTCAGGAACTCCTTGATAAGGGGTTTATTCGGCCTAGCGTATTACCTTGGGGTGTACCGGTTTTATTTGTAAAGAAGAAGGATGGTTCCATGAGGATGCGCATTGATTACAGGCGGTTGAACAAGGTCACAGTCAAGAACAAGTATCCTTTGCCTCGTATTGATGATTTGTTTATTCAGCTTCAGGGAGCGAGGGTGTTCTCCAAGATTGATTTTGAGGTCCGGGTATCACTAGCTGAAGATTCAGGATTCGGATATTCTTAATATAGCTTTCAGGACCCGTTATGGCCATTATGAGTTCCTTGTAATGTCTTTTGGGCAGACCAATGCCCCAGCAACATTCATGCATTTGATGAATAGTGTATTCCAGCCCTATTTGGACTCATTCGTTATTGTACTCATTGATGACATCTGAGTGTACTCTCGTAGCTAGGAGGATCATGTTCAACACTTGATGGTTGTATTACAAAGATTGACAGAGGAAATTCTTTATGAAAAGTTCTCCAAATGCTAGTTTTGGCTCGGTTCAATAGCATTCTTAGGGCACGTGGTGTCCAGTGAGGGTATTCAGGTGGATCCGAAGAAGATAGAGGCGGTGCAGAGTTGGCCTAGACCATCCTCAGCCACAGATATTAGGAGCTTTCTTAGTTTGGCGGGCTATTATCGTCGCTTTGTAGAGGTATTTTCATCTATTGCATCCCCTTTGACCAAATTGACCAAAAAGGGTGCTCCTTTCAGGTGGTCTGACGAGTGTTAGGAGAGATTTCAGAAGCTCAAGAATGCTTTGACCATAACTCCAGTGTTAGTTCTGCCATCAACTTCAGGTTCTTACACTGTGTATTGTGACGCCTCTAGGATAGGCATTGGATGTGTTCTGATGCATGAGGTTAGGGTGATTGCCTATGCCTCGCACTAGTTGAAAACCCATGAGAAGCACTATCCTATCCATGATCTTGAGTTAGCAGCCATTGTTCACGCCTTAAACGTTTGGCGCCATTATTTGTATGGGGTTCATTGTGAGATTTATACTGATCACCGGAGTCTGCAACATTTGTTTAAGCAAGAGGATCTTAATTTGCATCAGCGGAGATGGTTATAGCTTCTTAAGGACTATGATATCACTATTTCGTACCATCCAGGGAAGGCCAATATGGAGGCCGATGCTTTGAGTCACCGGGCGGAGAGTTTGGGGTGTTTAGCATATCTTCTGGCAGCAGAGAGACTCTTGGAATTAGATGTTCAGGCCTTAGCGGGCCAGCTTGTTAGACTGGAAATTTCGGAGCCGAGTCGGGTATTGGCTTGCGTGGTCTTCATGTCTTCTCTTTATGACCGTATCAGGGAGCGTCAGTATGATGACCCCCACCTACTCGTACTTTAGTACAGGGTTCGGCAAGGTGATGCTAGGGACGTGACTATTAGTGATGACGGCGTGTTGAGGATGCAGGGCCGGATATGTGTGCCTAATGTAGATGGGCTAAGGGAGGTGATTCTTGAGGAGGCCCATAGCTTGCGGTACTCCATCCATCCGGGTGTCGCGAAGATGTACCAGGATTTGAGACAACACTATTGGTGGAGGCAGATGAAGAAGGATATAGTTGGGTTTGTGGCTCGGTGTCTCAACTAACAGCAGGTTAAGTATGAACATCAGAGACCGGGTGGCTTGCTTCAGAGATTAAAGATCCCGGAGTGGAAGTGGGAGTGGATCACCATGGACTTCGTAATTGGGCTCCCATGGACGTCGAGGAAGTTTGATGTATTTGGGTGATTGTGGATCAGCTGAAAAGTCTGCGCACTTCATTCCAGTTGGTACTACTTACACTTCAGAGCGGTTGGTTGAGATTTATATCCGAGAGATTGTTCGCTTGCATGGTGTCCCAGTTTCCATCATTTCAGACAGGGGTACTCAGTTTACATCGCAGTTTTGGAGGGTCGTGCAGCGAGAGTTGGGTACTCAGGTTGAGTTTAGCACGACTTTTCACCCTGAAATGGATGGGCAGTCCGAGCGCACTATTCAGATATTGGAGGACATGTTGCGCTCTTGTTTCATTGACTTTGGGGGTTCATGGGATTAGTTTTTGCCTCTCGCAGAGTTTGCATATAACAACAATTATCAGTAGAGCATTCAGATGGCTTCGTACGAGGCTTTATATAGGAGGAGGTGTAGATCTCCAGTAGGATGGTTTGAACCAAGTGAGGCTTGGCTCTTGGGTATAGACTTGTTCCATGATGCATTAGATAAGGTGAAATTGATTCAGGAGTGGCTTCGCACGACGCAGTCTAGGCAGAAGAGCTACGGGGACAAGAAGGTCTGTGATGTGTCTTTTATTGTTGGGGACAAGGTTTTGCTGAAGGTATCACCCATGAAGGGTGTTATGAGGTTTGGGAAGAGGGGCAAGTTGAGCCCCTGGTTTATTGGGCCTTTTGAGGTACTTCAGAGGATAGGGAATGTGGCTTATAAGCTTGCCTTGCCACCTAGATTGTCGAGTGTGCATGAAAGCTCCGGAAGTATGTTGGCGATTCGTCCCATGTTTTGGACTTCAGCACGGTTCAGTTGGAGGGTGATATGACTTATGATGTGGAGCCGGTGGCCATTTTGGATCGACGGGTTCGAAATTTGAGGTCAAAGGACATAGCATCAGTGAAGGTGCAATGGAGAGGTTAGCCTGTGGAGGAGGCCACCCGGGAGACCGAGCGGGAGATGCGGAACAGATATCCACACCTATTTGAGACTTCAAGTATATTTCTAGACTCGTTCGAGGACGAACAGTTGTTTAAGAGGGAGATGATGTAACGACCCGGCCAGTCGTTTCAAGAGTTATAGATCTGTTTTCTCTATTTCTGCTTCCTTTTATGCTTTTCAGCTATATTATGATATATCGGGTTAGTTGGTTCGGGTCCGTAGTGGTTTCTGAGTGAATTGGGATACTTAGTCTCTAAAGTAGAAGCTTAAGTTGGAAAAGTCAACCGGACATTGACTTATGTGTAAAAGACCTCGGATTTGAACTTTTTATGGTTCCGTTAGCTCCATTAGGTGATATTGGACTTGGGATCGTGTTCAGAATGAGAATTGGAAGCCCGTGGTAGAATTAGGCTTGAATTGGCGAAAGTTGGAATTTTGGAGATTTTGGTCGGTTGTGGAAATTTTGATATCGGGGTCGGAATAGAATTTTGGAAGTTGGAATAGGTTCGTGGTGTTATTTTTGACTTGTGTATAAAATTTGAGGTCATTCGGACATGGTTTAGCGGGTTTCAGCATCGTTGGTGGAATTTGGAAATTTAGAAGTCCTTAGGCTTGAATCTGAGCGTAATTTGGTATTTTGATGTTGTTTTAAGTGATTCAAAGGTTAGAATAAGTTCGCATGGTGTTATATGACATGTTGGCATGTTTGGTTGAGGTCCCGAGGGCCTCGAGTGAGTTTCGGGTAGTTAACAGATCAGTTTTTGCCTTGGTGAGATAGCTGATCTGCTGTTGTATTTTGGTTCTGGTTTCCTCTTACGCATTCGCGAGAAGGGACTCGCGTTCGCGAAGAGTTTTTCTGAGATGATGAATTTTTGTTCTACGTGTTCGCAAAGGTGAGGACGTGAACGTGATGCGTAGGGCAGCGTGTGGATCGCGAATGCGTGAGTGGTGTTGCGTTCGCGAAGAAGAGTAAGGCTGTTGGGGACCCCAGGTCCTTGGTCTACGCATTCGTGAGGTGAGGGTCGCGTTCGCGAAGGTTTGAGCTGGTAAGGCATCGTGGTCATGAGTGGTAAATCGCGTTCGCATAAAATGGATTTCTGGGCTGAGGCAGTTGTGCTTCGCGAACGCGAGGGTACTGCCGCGTTCGTGAAGAAGGAAATCTGGGCAGCAATGTTAAATTTCAAAATCAAGTGTTTGTGCCCATTTTTCATATTTTGAGCTAGAGACCACGAATTTAGGCGATATTTGAAGGGATTTTCAGGGAGTTGATTGGGGTAAGTGTTTCTCACTTAGTTTTGGTTAAATTTCATGATTATATCTTGAATTTTATCATCTAAATTGTGATTTGGGGTGAAAATTTGGGATTAAAGTGGAAGAGTTCTTGAGATGGAATTATGAGGTTTTGAAGGGGATTTTGTTGTTGGATTTTGGTAAATTTGGTAGGGTTAGACCCGTGAGTGAATGGGCTTTCGGGTTTTGTGACTTTTGATAGATTCCGAGACGTGGGCCCGGGGGCCGGGACTGAGCCAATTTCGGGTTTTTTGTCTAATTTAGTAGTTATCTTGTGGAATTGATTCCTTTAGCATATATTAATGGTATTGTACTGCTTGTGGCTAGATTTAGGATGCTCAGAGGCCGATTCGAGAGGCAAGGGCATTGCGGGGTAGAGATTTGCTCGGATTGAGGTAAGTAACGGTTGTAAATCTAGTCCTGAAGGTGTGAAACCCCGGATTTGTGTGTCATGTGACTATTTAGAGGTGACACACATGCTAGGTGACGGGCGTGTGGGTGTGCACCGTTGGGGGATTGTGACTTGCTCCGTCCCGTAGCAACTGTAAAGTTGAACAACCTGTTGAAGCTATATTATCCTCATGTGTTTTACAAAGATTTGTTGTAAATCGTGCTAGATACCATGTCTAGGCCTTATGCCAATATTGTTTAGACCCTTGGAGGTCTTTTCTTACTTTCCGCTCACTGATTTTGGTTGATAATCTATACTCAGTCATGTTCATGCATTGTTACATCATAGCTCAGTCTCTATTACTTTATTTGATGCATCATAACAATGTTGTTTGGGCTGATTACTTGATTTCTGAGAGCCCGAGAGACTGGAGAGATTATGACTGAGTGAGGCTGAGGGCCTGATTGTGAGGACATTTATGGGATCGGGCTGCACGCCGTAGCATGTTTCATTGATTTTGCCATGATGGACATTGATATAGCGCTTGGGCTGAAGGAGCCCCTCTGAAGTCTGTACACACCCCCAGTGAGCGCAGGTACCTACTGAGTGCGAGTGCCGAGTGCCGAGTGCTAAGTGATTGGGAGGCATGAGTAATTGTGAGGTTGGAGTGACTGGAAGGATTGGGTGATGTTTTTGCTCGAGGGGCGATATATGATTTCATCCTTTCTGCTCATAGCTGCTGTGAGTCCTTGTTTGAGAACTGTTGAAAGATATTTTTATTGGTTTTACCTGAACTGGATTTAAACAAGCTGATTTGACTTAAACACTAGTTTTTAAATCATGTTGTACTTTACGAAATATTTGTGATATGAACTATACTTGCATTTAGCTCGTCACTACTTCTCAGCCTATTTTTATTTCTGTTATTTACTGAGTTGGTGTACTCACGTTACTCCCTGCACCTCGTGTGCAGATCCTGGCATTTCTGGCCATGGTAGCGGTTGTTGATATATATTCAGTAGCGGATCATCGGATATAGTAAGGTAGTTGCCTGGCGATCACAGCCCTGTTTTTCTTCTTCCTTATCTTCCCCTTAGTTGTATTGGTCTTTCCCAAACTATGCTAGTCTTGATGTTATCAGACAGTTTGTAGTAGTTGTTCATGACTTAGTGACACCCCGATGTTGGGCTATCTTTTCCGCATTCTATTTTTATTTTGGTTTGAACTCTTTTATGAATATTCTAGTAAAGTAAAGCTTTGACTTATCTTTTAAATGAAATATCGATGTATTTTGGAAATGTGTCGGCTTGCCTAGTACCACGATAGGTGCCATCACGACGGGTTAGATTTTGGGTCGTGACAAGTTTTACTTCTTGTATTTGCATTATG
The DNA here is from genome assembly GCF_000390325.3 of Nicotiana tomentosiformis. NCBI lineage: Eukaryota > Viridiplantae > Streptophyta > Magnoliopsida > Solanales > Solanaceae > Nicotiana > Nicotiana tomentosiformis. The sequence continues at coordinate 134,630,240 of NC_090819.1, forward strand.
ATTTTCTAGATTATTTATGTCTACTCCTATAACTTAAGTTTTTAGTTTTATGACATATATAATGAGGGTATAGTCGTTGAAGTTTTTTGCAAGCAATCAAATCTCTGCATTAGTGTCTCCTCCCCTCCTGGTACCACGTTGGCTTTCTTTCAATCATTGTTCTCTATTAATACAAGCAAGCTTTCATTCAGTTCTCTCGCTACAAATTATGAACCAGACATTGGCGTTCCCACACGGCACTGACAGTCAAGTCTAGCATGCGGAGGGGTCCTTCGACTGGCGAAAAGTAAGCACACGGAATTTAGTTGCTTTGCCTTACGTCGCCCTTCCCAGGTATCTCAAGAAGGCAACACACAACAATACCCAAGTCAAACCAATAAATTATTTTATGCGTACTGTTTTTTTAAAAATATATACTAAAATTTAGCAGCAATAGAGCATGCACACCGATTGTGGATAAAATTTTACCCTCTTAATACTTATAGCCATGAAGACAAAGAAAAATGAAAAAAAAGGGATCTCAAATCTGTAGCATTAAAGTATTAGTACTAGAAAGTATCAAAGAAATTAAATCTCGAATTGGAAAATGTACTTCATAAGATAAGAAATTTGTTTTTTTCCTATTTGAGAAAAGAGCTCGTGTCAGTATGCACTTCTGGGAGGATTACAACAACAACAACAACAACAATCCAATGGGATCCCACAAATAAAATATGTGGAGTGTAATGTGTACGCAGACCTTACCTCTACCCTGGAGAGTAGAGCTGATTAATGCTTCAAATATCAGAGTACTTGCACTTTTTAAACTGGAAGGATGAAAAATGAGTGGGAGTTACAAAATAAAAGTTAAAGCCAAATGTGCATATAAAATGCTGAAAATGATGAGTTAAATTTATTTAGCTAACTCAATAAAAAACAAATAACTATTACAAATTTATATGAAGAATAATAAATGGACAATTGCCTACTTATTTATAAAAATATTTGTTCAGGTTGTACAATAGAAATTAAATCATATAAAAATAAAGTACTCATAAGTGAACATGAAAATGTGACGTTGAGCCTGAAAGTTTTAAGTTTTGGAATTTATCTCATCCATAAACATTATATTATACGTAAAAAAGAAAAATAGAACACAAACATTATTCAGAATTGAGAATTGAGACAAACAAAATAAAGCGAGACTTCAAATTATTCACAAAAGAAATTAATTTTTCAATTCAAAAGTGAAGGAAGTTATTTATTCTCTTTTAGAGATAACCTTTTTGATAAAGTCGATTTCTTAAAGATGTATTCTACCAAATACTTACTCTCTTAATATTATGCATGAGAATAGAAGAAGAAAAAAAAAGATTTCAAAGCTGTATTTGAAATAGAATTTATTTTGTTCCCATATTAGAAAGAATCTCGTGTCAGCATGATGCATTTACTGACTACAACAACAACAACAATCCATTGAGTTCTCGCAAGTGGGATCTGGGGAGGGTAAAGTATACGCAGACCTTACCCCTACTCCGAAGCGTATAGGTAGCCTATTTCCGAAAGACCATCGGCTCAAGAAGACGAAAAAAGACATTATATTAGTACCATCATTAGAACCATAGGAAATGCATTTAACTTATATACCCAGTATCCCCCTTGTGTTTTGCCAATGTGGGACTCTATGTTAAGTCTAGGGTGTTACACACACCCACTCTTATGGACTCAGCGTCCTCGTTGAGGTTTGCCCCACCGCATGGGATTTGCCTAGACTCAACACTAAGGTTTACCCCGCCTAACCGGGATTTGCCTAAGCTCAGTTGAAAACTAACCCACCATCAACATGGCTGACACAAGAATGGATTGGATACCATTTGTAGCAGACCAACCCGCTAGTGATATTTTTCGCTCTAGGCTTAGGCCTTCACGAATTTAAAATACGTCACTAGGGTCTAAGGCTTGTTAACTTATATACCCAGCATCACTCTTGGGTTTTGCCGATGTGGGACTCTGTCTAAAATCTGGGGTGTTACATCATCATTATGGAATGGAGAAAAAAAAAAGTTAAATAATACAACAAAAAATTCTTTGTTTTTCCTCTCTGATTTATCTTTAGGATAGGAAACACACCAATAATTAAGAAGGGGTGTAGGGGATGCATATACACCAAGAATTCTATATATATGCACCAAGAATTATTTCTTACTTACAAAAGCTATACAAATTCAAAAAAAAAAAGAGAGAGAACTAGAGTTTGAAAAAAGAGAGAAGCATAACAGAATGAGCGCTTCAAGTTCATCGAACATTTCCAATGAAGATTATTGGAAATTGTTTCGTGGAATATCATTGACTGTTATGAGAACAATACACTTAAAACGAGGCTATAGAAGAGTACCTACGGATGCACAAACCTCACTTGGTAATACTGCAAGAGTGTGAAACACACATCAAATGGAAAACTAGCACTAAAAATGAAAACTTGGTGTTACTATAGGACAAAGAACGCATTAACTGTGATAGATATCACCAAGAAAACGCTAGAGAGATTGATAAATATATTTTGTCAAATATTCAGCTGGTATTATCCATCGGTTAAGTTCAAATTTCATGGAGTTTATGGAAATCTAACATATGGTCTAGATTTAGAACCATTAAAATTGAAACCACATCCTGAGTCACGTAATAAGTTATATGATACATCACGAGCTATGATCGGGTTATGCTAATTTAACCCGCCCAATAGAGATAAGCATCAGATCTCCAAATACAAAAGAGCAGATGAGTAACTTCATCAATTTTACGGCTAGCCCCGGCATTTTAGATTTAGATTTTATCCCCTTTACATATGGAGCTACCAAATCACCACAAAGATTATCCAAATAAAGCGAGAATTCAAATTATTTACAAAAGAAATTAATTTTTCAATTCATAAGTGAAGGAAGTTATTTGTTCTCTTTTAGAGATAACCTTTTTGATAAAGTAGATTTTTTAAAGTTGTATTCTACCAAAAACTTACTCTTTTAATATTGTACCTGAGAATAGAAGAAAGAAAAAAAAGAAAGATTTCAAAGCTGTATTTGAAATGAAATTTATTTTGTTCCAATATTAGAAAGAATCTCGTGTCCGCATGATGCATTTACTGACTACAACAACAACAACCCGTTAAGTTCTCACAAGTGTAGTCTGATGAGGGTAGACTGTATGCAGACCTTACCCCTACTCCAAAGAGTATAGGGAGCCTGTTTTCGAAAGACTATCGGCTCAAGAACACGAAAAGAGACATTATATTAGTACCATCATTAGAACCATAGGAAATGCATTTATTCAATATATTTATGAAACAAGAGGTAAAAGTTTGTCTTCACCAACTGTGATTTATCTTTAGCCATGTGAAGAAATATAGAATGGTCGTGTCATAGCGAGGGCTCAAGTCAAGTTTTTACATACACCCCCTCTTATGGACTTAGCGTCCTCGCTAAGGTTTGTCCCACCGCATCAGATTCGCCTACACTCAACTCTGAGGTTTTCCTCGCCTAACCGAGATTTGCCTAAACTAAGTTGAACTCTGACCCAACATCGGCAAGGGTAACACAAAAGTGGCTCTATTACCATTTGTAACAGGCCAACCCACTAGTGATATTGTCCGCTCTGGGCCTAGTCTGTTACAACCCAAATTCACATATCATAGATCACGCCGTAAGTTAGTCGACGTAAATCCAAGAAGAGATTATCTTTGAGACGATAATAATTTAATCCTATTGGTCTTAAACGATACAAGGGTGTATAAGAGTGGTTAACAAGTATTTGACGTTAAACGAATCGAGGATGTTGTAACCTGTATTTTCGGGTAACACTAGAGGCGATTAATTGTCCCAAGAGGTCTTGTTTTAATGTATTTTAATCA